>NC_089664.1:10920000-10982500 GCF_037042795.1 Molothrus aeneus | reverse complement strand
GAGGGGAGAGCACTGCGCCCCGCTTCCAGCTAAAAACACCAGGTTTGCTTAGCTGTGGATTCTATGGACCTCCCCCAGAAACCCCTCATGGCAGTGAGGATCCTTCACAACTGGATAATCCATCCAACTTCCCTTTGCATGTCTTTCCTCCCCGGGCCCTGCAGCCATCTTACTTCTCCATCTTGCAGAATGTTCCAAACACAGAACGTGGACTACACGTGGTTGTGCTCACACAGAGGCACTGCTGGCACTGGCACTGCATCCCCCATGCCCACAGCAAGCGGCTGTGTCCTCATGCCAGCATGCCACCAGGGCCACCAGCACAGCAGGACACAGACAGCCGGCAGTGGGACAGCAGGTTTTGTGTGCATTATTATAAGGGACATAGCCTGGCTTTATGGAGCTGGCTGTGTGGCTCAGGGTGGGTTAGGGAAGCCTCCAGCACTCCTCAAGATGCGGCTTTGGGGGGCTGCGTGCAGCCCCACTGAATCACTGAAGAGTTTGGGTTGGAAGGGACCTTCTGCAGATCATGCAGTTCCAGCCCTCTCTAAAGGCAGGGACACCTTCCACAAGACCTTCCAGCAGTCCAGGTTGCTCCAGATCATGACCCTGAGACCTTGCAGAGCCTCCAGGTGAGGTCTCCCAGAAGCTGGGGCGTGCCCAGCAAGCAGGACAGCAAGGCCAACCCCCAGCAGCACTTCAGGCACACGAGGTCTCCCCTTCAGCATTGCACAAATGCACCCTTATGTAAAAATATGATCAAAATTTTATACTTGTAGAATTTCCTACCAATAAATCACACAAATGGATATCTACACCAGGTAATAAAACTGAACGGATTCTAAAACTGATTGGTAAAGTTGCTCATAAATTGTTGTTTTTAGCAAGCTGTAAACAAAGGCTGCATAAGCACCAAGTGAGTCTTAGGAGGGACTCTGCACACCGAGATGCTCCAGCTGCCGCCTCCAGGGAGAAGGCACTGGGTTTGGGCAATGTCTGGAATCTCTTGTTATTGCCCAGCATAAACATTCTATCTCCTGCTCTATATCCTAGCACCAGAGAGGAGGGAGCAGGAATAAATGCTGCAACTTTCTGGTTCCCCATGGTGCTCTCCTCCTTGCAGGGGTTTACATGACCTGATGTACCCACAGTTTGCCTCCTGTGCTCTCTGTGTTTCATTTAATTGCATTTCAACAAAAGAAGGAAAGCACATGAAAACCATGCAAACCAGGCACTGGAAGCAATACTTACTTACAGGGCAGAAACTATGTGGGATTCCCAGCACAGACACCCAGAAGAACACACTGTAAATCCCTACCTTTTTTGTTTCAGAAATGACTATTTTAGCTGCCTGTATGATGGTGAAACACACTCCAGCAAGGCCCCTGCTCAGCCCTGCAGATTGGATTACCTGCATAGAGGACCTGGAACCTGCGAGGAACAGCCCTTCCCTGAGCCAGTGCTTCAGGTGGCAGAGGCAGAGATGTCAGCTTTGATTTGAGCTAACAGAAAGGAATCTTTGGATGGAAAAGCTCCAGGACCTTTGAATTAAATGAAAGACCAGAACACTCCACAGAATGTCTGCAATAACAGTCTCTACAGAAAATTATGAGGAACTACATAAATCCACCCTCTTCCTCTTCACACAGGCTCATTAAAGCAGTACTGACTCTCTGGGCAGCTATAATTCTGCTGAGTGATACCCTGGAATCACCCTGTCAATACCCAGTGGTGTGCTGCCTCTCCAACTATCTGTGCCCCTAATATTCCTCTCTTTGATGGGATTTGCTGACCTTTAATCTGATGCTAGTTTACTCTCATCACTGAAGTGCAAGTCAGAGAGCAATAAAACGGCAACCTCACTGATTCAAAAGGGAGAGCTAAAGCGCCACTAACTGTGAATCTAACCTTTCAGAATGGCTCTGCCTTAAAAGGGGAAACATGAACTGCAAGGCAGCTAAAACAAACAATACCTAATGCTGACTGCAAGATTTATTGCAGTCCTCTTTGCATGAGCATGAGATTGGAATTCCAGTGCTGCAAAGTGAGGAAGAGGAGAGGGAGAGCAGATGGAGCAGGGCACCACAAGGTCCCTTCCCCACGCCCCAGGCAGCGCGGGCACTGCCACAGGCACGGGGAGCAATGGGGACACGTCAGTGCCCTCACCCCAGAAGGGCAAAGGGAGCCCGGGCAGGGCAGGGGGTGGCAGGTGTGACCCCTGCCTGTGGTGCTAGGGGGGTGCTTGTGCAGCTGTGCACGGCCATCCTCTCCCAGGGCACTCAGAACTGGAGCACCCAGGAGCAGCACCTGCAGGCCCCACTGGCAGGCACTGCCCACACACAGCCCAGCCCAGCCCTCACAGCCCATGGCACTGCAAAGCACCCAGGCAGTCACTGTGACCTCAACCAGGAGCCAGAGCCACGGGGAAATGGACCTTGTGCTGCTGGAGAGGGCACAGGGCGTGGCTGCCCCAGGATGGGTTCCTGGGCACAGGCGCAAAAGGGCAGTGACCAGAGGGGATGGGCAGCAGCTGATCCTGACTGACCCCCTCTGTCTGGGGGTCCCCAAGGGGTCTCTGAGCAGGCACTGCGCAGCTCATGTCTGTTGTACGAGGGAAATCAAGTGGAAATAAAGGTTCTCCAAATGCTGGTGGCTCCTGCGCTGCTGGGGCAGGGTGCAGGAGTGAGGCCGGGCCACTCTGAGCCACCACCACTGCCCCTCACAGGGCTCCCTCCCAGTGACTGTGCCCGAGGCTGCACCTGCAGAGCAGTGTGATGGCACCTGGAGGGGAGCAGCCAGGACCCCAGTGCTGTCCCAGGCAGGGCAGGGTGTGCACAAAGCAAGCAAATAACAGAGACAATTCTCACACCTTGCGTACACACAGATCAACACAAAACACACTGAAGTCACAGCATAAAGTAAAAGAGAAATTATTGCATAACAAATTTTTCCCTGGCTCTCTAGGGAAAATAAAGACTGACAGCTTTGGGTTTAACAGGTGTTGCTAGAAGATGAGCTACTTATTAATACTGCTAGGAAGGAAAAGCATGATAAAAACTATAATGTGATTAATTATTTATGTTTACGAGCAGGATTTTTAAGAGTTACAGTCTGTCATGCAAATCGCTCAGTCTGGTTGGAGTCGGCAGCCGCAGCCCGGAACGTGCCTGAGGGCTGTGCACACTCGTGAGGTGATTTCCAGGCACGGCCGGGCAGCAGAGCCCCGGCCCCAGCAGGGCTGGAGCGGGCACAGCCTGAACCGGGGCTCCCCATCAGCACAGAACCCGGGACAATCCTGGCACGATTCCCTGCAGGCCCTGGTGGTCCCAGTGCCCCTGCAGCCCGGAGGCACCGCTGGGCACCGCTGGGCACCGCTGGTCTCTGCTGGGCACTGCTGAGCACCACTGGGCACCGCTGGGCACCGCTGGGCACGACTGGTCTCTGCTGGGCACCGCTGGTCTCCACTGGGCACCGCTGGTCAGCGCTGGGCACCGCTGGGCACCGCTGGTCTCTGCTGGCCACTGCTGGTCTCCACTGGGCACCGCTGGTCAGCGCTGGGCACCGCTGGGCACCGCTGGTCTCTGCTGGCCACTGCTGGTCTCCACTGGGCACCGCTGGGCACCGCTGGGCACCGCTGGGCACTGCTGGTCTCCGCTGGCCACTGCTGGTCTCCACTGGGCACCGCTGGGCACGCTGGGCACCGCTGGGCACCGCTGGGCACTGCTGGTCTCCGCTGGCCACTGCTGGTCTCCACTGGTCACTGCTGGTCACCGCTGGCCACCCTGCCCAGCCCGGGCAGTGACCCACGCCCCGCACCGGGTCCCGCAGCGCGGAGCCGCGGCACCGGCAAAGTCGCTAAAGCAGCCGCGGATTTGCATAGAGCAATTACTGTTCAAACACCCACCCCGCTCTTCTGAAAAGAAAATTGGACACGAACATTTGCAGGAACTCACAAAGACAGACTTTGTCAGACCTAACAGGGCTGATAAGGGGAGAGCTTTTACAAGGGACACCGAGAGATGCATCAGTCGAGTGCGAAGCTGAATACAAAACAGTATTAGTGTAAAAAAGAACAAAGAAAAGGCCTGCTCCGCGTAAGAACTGGTAATACATTAAAAATTTAAAACCTGGCACGACAAATCTGGATACTCCCTGCAGAAGACAACTGATATTAATGAACAGGCCTGTGCATTCATTGTCTGGGATCCCAGAGGAAAAAAATAATGCTGGTTATACTGAATTTTTTAAAGAGAAATTCTTCCCTGCACAAACAGCTTCTCCGCTAAATCACCAGCCTACTCCTGGCAGTTTTAACCACCTAAAACCATTCACCTGCCCAAGCAGTGCATTCACCTGAAGGTCCCCCATTTCTTCACGAAATTCCTCGACATGAGACTCCATCAGAGCCCGGCTGCCCCACCAGCACTGATTTCCTCAGGAAGAAGTGCTCAGGCGTGGCCCCACACCCTCGCATCCCCAGGGAAAGCAGCACCCTCAGCACAAAGAGGAGTTCGGTTCCTGGACCGTTCAACCCCGCAGCACTCAGGGAGGGTGAAGAGAAGGACACGAGGGGCTCCCCGGACTGCACAGACCCCCCCAGGTCCTGGATTTGGACCCCTGGAGCACCCGGCTGGATTTGGCTTGGCATCGCTTCCACAGCCAGGAAGGAACAACCAGAAAGTTGGGAAATGCCAAACATGGCACAGGCCTGTCCACTGGTGGACACAGCACTGGCACTTGCCCAGCAGGGACGCAGGGCAGGAGAGGTGCTCAGCCCTGGTCAGCATTGTCACTCAGCTGGCACACGGAATGTGAAAGCCTCTGAGGGAAACCTCTCCAAGTTCTGTCCTAAGATCTGGGCAGCCACAAAGCCCATCATCTCCACAAAATGTGTTGTGGAAAGAGGAAACACGAACCACAGGGGCCAGACGAGAGAGGAATACATTTGGGAAGGAGGAGCTGGGCAAAGCAGCTCAGAGGCCAAGCCCAAGGCTGCACAAGGGGCTCGGTCCTCGGCCACGCTGCTCCCAGCTTCCCAAGGGCTGTCCCTGGGCTCAGCGTCCCCCGTCCCTTCCCCAGCCCCGCACGGCCCCTCGGCCGCAGGGCTTTGGGAGCACGCTCACAGCGCAGCGCCGCTGCCGGGGCACACGCGGCCCGGCCCGCAGGGCCCCTCGGCCGCAGGGCTTTGGGAGCACGCTCACAGCGCAGCGCCGCTGCCGGGGCACACACGGCCCGGCCCGCAGGGCCCCTCGGCCGCAGGGCTTTGGGAGCACGCTCACAGCGCAGCGCCGCTGCCGGGGCACAGCCCGGCCCGCAGGGCCCCTCGGCCGCAGGGCTTTGGGAGCACGCTCACAGCGCAGCGCCGCTGCCGGGGCACAGCCCGGCCCGCAGGGCCCCTCGGCCGCAGGGCTTTGGGAGCACGCTCACAGCGCAGCGCCGCTGCCGGGGCACAGCCCGGCCCGCAGGGCCCCTCGGCCGCAGGGCTTTGGGAGCACGCTCACAGCGCAGCGCCGCTGCCGGGGCACACACAGCCCGGCCCGCAGGGCCCCTCGGCCGCAGGGCTTTGGGAGCACGCTCACAGCGCAGCGCCGCTGCCGGGGCACAGCCCGGCCCGCAGGGCCCCTCGGCCGCAGGGCTTTGGGAGCACGCTCACAGCGCAGCGCCGCTGCCGGGGCACGGCCCGGCCCGCACGGCCCCTGGCTGCCCTGCCAGCCGCAGAGCGGTGCCACAGCCGTGCCGCACCCCGAGCGCGCAGGACAGGCCCAGGCTCACCGCGCACCTGCCCGCACAGCGCGGCGTGCCCGGGGACACGCTGCCCACAGCCGCCGCTCCAGCGGGGTCACCCGCGCTGCGCGCAATTGTGCCGGGGCGAGCCGTGGCAGAGGGAACGCCTCAAGTTTTAAACTGTCATTAGAATACCGTGGCCTGGTTTTAACAATGCAGCAGCGCTTCTAATGATCTTTAAGGTAATTCGCTATTCAGACCCGGAGCAAAAGATGCAAATGTACCACTGAAAGCTCCTTATTAAATACCCACAGGCTACAGTTCTGTACAATAAGTGGTCCAGGTCTTTTTAGAACATCCTAATTAGATGAACATAGATGCAGAAAAATGCAAAACCAGGTCATGCAGCAAAAATGTTGGGGGGAATAAAAAAGCTGCCAAACAACCCCCCTCCAAGCCCCTCATTAAACACCCTCCCCCAGCCCGCAGCCTTTATTAAACCCTCGCATGTGATGAAGAGGAGCCAAAGGCTCCCAGCCCACCATCGCCCCCAAAACAGAGGTGCCCGATATTGTTAAAGTTAAGTTTTCGGTTTATTGCCAGGGATATGTCTAAGTGATGATATAAATAATACTATGAATAATACATTAAGCAAAAACCCAATCTGAAATTAAATTCGCCTTGGGTTATCTTCCTTTTTCCTATATACATATGGAATTATTATGCACTAGGGGAAAAAAAAGAGCACATATCAAGGTAATACTTTTTCTCCCTTTGAAAGTAGCAAGAATCACTGCCCCTAAATAGCTGCTGCCTTGCACAGAGACATCAGGCAGAACTTCCCTTCCCCCTGGAACCAGGGAGAAGCTGGGAGATGGGTTCAGGGCTGATTGGAAGGGTCCTTTGGCACAACTCCAGCAGAGCTGCTGGCTCTGCCCCGGCGTGGCTGCATGCACACGAACTGCAGCACCATGTGCAGATGCACCAAGGGCCCTCAGACCCTCCTGCCAGCCTCGCTGGGGCATTTACCCTCAGTGCTGGGAGCTACACTCACATTTATCTATCTTTATGTCTCCAGTTTAGCCCAGATGAGCACCAGACCTTTACTCACTGGCTCTTTAGCATTTAGCACTGACCTTGCTGTGATTTCCAAACATTCCCAGCATAGCCAGAATAGCAGAACAGGAATTATCAAGACTCATGGCTGGTGAATTCCGAAACATGTTGGGATACCAGACAAAGGAGGGGAGAGCTAAGCAGGAGCTGGGCAGTGAGCTGCACCGTGCACTGAGGTCTCTGCCCCAGCTCTGTCCCAAAATTGCCGTGGAATTTCAGACAAACCACTTGCTCTCCTTGTGCCTCAGTTTCTTCAGAAGGTAAGACTGTGCTGCTCAGGTGACACCACAAAGTCCTGAGGAGTCTTGACTGAAGAGCACTACAACTGAAGACCTCAGAAACATACTGGCAGCTATTTCCCACCAACCCCAGGGCACCAGTGCAACCAGTCCTCACACCCCACGCCAAACCCCACACAGTGTCTCAAGGCAATGGATACAAACTGGGGATCCTCTGAACGAGCAGCTTCATCTGCATGGCACCAGGGACGTGCAGCCTTTGCCAGCTGCTGCTGGAGCTCTCCAAACTCCAGGGCACTAATGCAAATTATGGTGATTCACAGGTTGGTTTTGTCACGTGAACATCAGTTCAAAGGCAGCCAACTGGGACCGAAAAAGCTCATTTCCTGAGTTCTCCAGGAGTGAAAATTTGGGCAAGTTGATTACAGAGTCTGGGAGACGCAGGAAGGGCATGGTGCTCTGCCCTTCCAAAGCACTTCTACCCAACCAAACACTGACAACCCGGTCACCAGCGGGGATGTCCACATCCATTCTGTTTCCATAGGTGTTTCCTTAGCACTAGGACAAGTGTTCAGTGCCAACACATCCCAGCTTTTCCTCCTCTCCCTGGCTCTGCCCTACGGACAGCTGGAGCCTGGGGCAGAGGCTGTGCCCCTGGCATGGCAGCCCTGCTGGGAAATGGGCAGCGTCTTGGCTTTCCTCTTCCATCCCTGAGCTTCGCCTGCGAGCGACGCCAGGCAAGACATGGTTAATGCACTAATTACCATAATTAAGAGTTGCCAATTTAATTATAGCTGAGAATATTAATGCTGTAACATTTGTTGGAGTGCAGAAAACAAACCTTTAATGCACAGACTTTGTTCGCAAACATCTAATGGAGCCCTCCTCCACTTCGCTTGGTGCTTCAGCGCTGACACAGCAGTGATAGGTTCAGATTGAAGAACTTGTCAGCAATCAGGCAGGAGGAGGCTAATTAGCTGGCAGGTTAATGAGTGTGATGGCTCTTGACAGCATTTTGTTACAGCCTCTACTGTATTTAAACAATAAATGATTATTACTTAAACACCACAGAGATAGTCTTATTAGGAGAGCTAGACCATGTATTTATTTTCATAAAAATGAAATTAATTCTGTAGTGTAAAGAATAAAATGTAAAATTTTGGCTGATTATATCTCACCTCTGAATAAGCTCCAGGGTATCTTATCAGAGGAGGCGAGCACGGGGTGAATGCCCTTGTGCTCCCCAGGAGAAGGCATCCAGTGCCAGCTCCACAAGGTGGGAGCCTGGGTGGCAATGGGCTGTGAGCCGCAGCAGGGCCATTCCCAGAGCTGTCACACTGCCAGCCCCGACCAAACACACAGAGCACATCCCTCCTCATGCCACCCCTGGGTGAGGGGCGTGCCAGCCTTTGCCATCCCCCCAGTCCTCAAGCCCACACCAGGCTCTGAATTTTTCTTCCTTTGACAATTGGGATTTGGAAACAGGTGGTGAAGCAGAGGAATGGCTCTGTGGAGAGATTAACCCATTTCTCCGTCCAGTTAAGGGGGAAAGGGGACATTTTACTGCACTCCTGTCATCCATAAACATAATGAGAGTGAGAAGGAAGGTGTCTGCATCCAAAAAAATCCAAAAGCACAGAATTACACTGCCTTTCCTGCAGAAAAGGCAGGTGGAAAGGAGCCCCTGGCTACAGTCTGAACTGTATTTACAGGACAGGCAATTGCAAATACGTGTCCAGAAAAACCTTATCTGAAGAGAATTAAATTGAATCTTTGGCTGTGTAATAATAAGGGAGGGTTATTTCAATTTAATATTTACTGTTCCCTAGGAATTTGTACATAAACATGGAAGAAACAAAAGGCCTCACCTGCTGAGACTAATACCATTTTCGAAATTATTTTTGCATACATGAAAATGATTTGTGCCCCTCAGTGCTGCTGCTGAACATGGGAATAAAACCAGAAAAGGCATTGATCTGAAATCCTGCCTCATCCATTAGACCATGGGTTACATGTTTAAGACTCAAGCCAGCACGGGCTCAGTGCCTGGCAGCAGCAGAGCATGGCCAGTGATCACCTGCACAGGTAAAGGCAGACACCCCGAGGCTCCCGGGGCACTCCCACGGGATCCCAGTGCTGCAGGACCAGCAGCACAGTGAGCCCCACCTCACGTTCCTGGGGATAAATCCCACCCCCAAGGAGTCCCCTGGGCTCTGAGCCACATCCCAGTGCCCCCAGCACCACCAGCATCCACAGGAGCTCACCTGCGGGCCAGCACGCAGAGCCCCTGCAGCCCCCAGGAGTGTAAAGTCAGACCAATTCCAGGCCAAACCTGCAATCCCAGGCTGTGCCAAACACGGCTCCTTCCTCCCAGCCCTGCAGGGCTAAGGATCACACTGCGCTACGAACGTGATGGGCGTGTGAATATACAGAACTCAGCAACAACACCAAACTTCCCTACAAAGCTCTTGAACACCTCAGCTCAAAACGGCTCATCCAAATTTTATTTTTTGACATTAAAATATTAATAGCATTTGATGGAGCAATTTTAACCCAATGCCATCCTGGGAAGAGCTGGCAGCTGGCAAAAATCACCAGGCTCTCTAGCTGTTTAAATGAGAATATTCTTCAGTCTGAAAAATTATTTATAGAGGGTTTTTTTACTACCCTTGTATACTGCAATGTTATTTCCTTTCCCACACACTAGCAAAGTCCATTTTCACAACTGCTATAAAGCGGCATGTTCACAGCTAGTAAAACAACTCAATAAATAGCCTCGCGAAGCTATAGCTGTCTCATATCCTTTCCTCAATAAAAACAGAGGTGAACTGCTTATTTTCAGCAGCACACTATAAGAAGACAGAAGCATTATGACTGCTCATACATTCTGACTATCATTTGCCACAAGCTATATCTGTCAGCATTAAATAAAGCTGCATTATAAATGTAAACAAAACACCCACATCTACCAAATGAGCTGTCCGCCATGGCTGCAGGCAGGAATTGAACCCGCTTATTGACTCAGCTTGCTCTTTTTATTTATTCTCCTACAAAGACATGCATTTACTTTACCCTACAAGCAGAGTGGGTTTAGGGGCGGTGACTTGTCTCCTGCACAGGCAGAAAAGGCAGGTTGGTGACAAATGCAGATCTTAATGGGAACACCATTAGGTGGGCAAACATTGAACTATTATTGAAAAACTGATTTATTTTAAAAGGTTATCCTAGACCAAAACACTACATCATAAATAATTTGCAGGATCAGTCAAGTGAATTTATACTTATGATTTTTTTTTAAAAAGGTAATTCATTGCAATCAAATAATAATGCCAGTTGGAGAGGAATTACACTCAAATATCAACTGCTCAGAATTTACAGTCTGAAGAGGTTAAAAGGTGCTTGGCTCTACAGCAGCAGAGAGCAGGCTGCTCCTCTGACAGAGGTTATACATCTCTCTAGACTAGAAAAAACTTCTGTCCCTGTCAGACAAAATTCACCTTTGCCCAAGCCCAGAGCGGGCACTGACAGCCCCCGGGCCAGCACAGGGGGACAGCAGGCATGTCCCCAGTGGGCACACTCCTGCCTCCAGCCCCTCCAGCCCAGGGACACCCTCCTGGGCTCGGGGCATCGGCCGTGGGGCAGCGGGACCGGGACCTGCAGAGCCGCCGGTGCGCTCGGAACTGCACGAGAGAACACGAGTGCTGTAAAACTACTGCGTGTTCCCCAATTAATAATTGCAATCAATTATTTATATGGATACATTTCTACAAGGAAGGGAGAATAATTATAAATAATGCATTGGCTAGGAGGGAATGGAGGCTTTTTTACTACTTGCTGTAGAAGAAGGAGGTTTTGCCAGAACTGTAAACAAACGCTGCGGGGCCGTTTCTGGAGTGGGACTGCAAAGTGCACTGGACTCTGACTGGACCTCGCACTAGTGCAGACATCACCTCCATGTCATTCAGGCAGCCATTAAAGGAATTCCCACAGTGTTCCTGCAATCTGACACCTCTCCCTCAGACCTAAGAAAAAGCTATGCTTGGAGACAGCTTCTCCTCTGTCAGGTGGTGCTGTTAGAGCTGCAAAGATAATCTTCCTTGGAAAACTCACCACAACTCCAGAATTATCTTTATTCTTTGTAACTGGAACCAGCTGTCGTGTGGGAGGGTGCTGAGATGCCCAGCATCACCAGGTGCCCAGCCCAAGCAGCAGGACCTTCCTTCCTCTGCCACACTGCTGGGTGCTGAGCCCTTCCAGAGGTGGGAGTGGAGTCCAGCACAGCCAAAGCCCGATGAGGTTTCTGGAACACACAGACCAGAGCAGGACCACGAGCACTGCTGGTCTGGCTCCATGTAAAGCACATTTGGAACCTGGGTCTCTAAGGTTCCCAGCTGTGATGTGATACTGCTCTTTCATGTGACATTGCCCTTCAGTGTGATATTGCTCTTCCCTTTCTCTCCAGAACACAGCAAAGAAACCCAAAGGTGACATCAAAACAGGGAGAGTGAAAGTCCAAGTTAAGCAATTGGATGAAGCTGGCACAAGCCCCCTCATGAATGGACAGGAATAAGTGTTCCTCTGTTTCACATCATCCATTCTTCCAGAGGTAGATATCAAATATTCCTGCTTTTCCATTTGAAGATAAGCTTGCTAACAAAAAAATCATCAGGCAGCTCAGAGCGGCTGTCCATTGGGTTGCTGCATCAGTGTTTATGATGTTTACAGAGAAAAAGAAAATCCGTGTAAGGAGTAGCAAAGAGTAATTAATGTATTGTAGTGTGTAATTTCCACTTCCTACCTCCATTTAAATCAAATCAAGTTTGGCAGTGCCAGAGTAAATCAAGGGGCAGCCACCAGGGAGAGGGGATCGGCAGAGGCATTAAAGCCAGATCCAAACCCGTGCCTCACCCAAGCTCCCACTATTATTACTTGTGCAAAGCAAATATTCAGCCTCCAACCCTAAATCATTTCAATTCCTATTTCCAAGTATAATTTAATCTTTTTCAGCGACACTTGATGCTTACTTCATCACAGCATAATGACAGATTAAAAAGTTGTTGAATTAAATATTAAAGAGGACTTCAGGCAGTTCTGCATTTTTAAGGAATAACACAGATTGGAGATGAAATGAGAAGCCCAAATGCATATTTTATTCCAAAAGGAAAGAATACATATATTTTTCCTCCAGGCCACCTACTTTGTAATAAAACACAGGGCAGGTTTTTATTTAGTGGATAAAAGCATGATATAGTATTATAGGATTCGTATCACTGTAAACTGGTACCGTGCCATGGTGTCAAAGCCAATGACACCGTGAGATCAAACACAGCCCTTTGTTAAATATCTACATGTATCTGTGCTGCTTGGCTGTACTGGATATAACTCCATATAGCCATTCACAATATTTTCATTAGACTACCTAAGCACAATTTATTGACTCTCAGATGTGAAAGTTTATCTTGTGATGACACTTCCTGCATGACATCAAAGCACGGAATGCAAAACATAATTTAAACTATTATTGAAATATAAATCATTCTGAGGAAAATTTTGTCAGCATATGAATAAAAATAGTCACTTATTTAAAGCATAGTTTAAAGTGTCTGGAAGTCTTGAAGATAAACAGAGATGACAACAAGTTTTGAACTTTAAAAGAAAACTTCACATTTCTATGAAAATTGCCCCAAACTATTGCATCACAATATAATATTGGGAGATTAATCTTTTGTGTAAAAGGATCAAGATGCTCACTTTTAATTTTTTACATATGTATTAATATTTCTCCTCGTCTTTATAGATGGTTGTCTCTGTATGGGTCACACATTTTGCATTCACGCTACAACAAGCATGATGTCCACATGCACAGAGAGGCACAAGGAGGATCTGGAGAGGTTTTTGATGGCTGTGAGCATGGTGAGATCAAAGTGGCACTGGGGTTCTCATGAAACCCTCAGCTCCAGTTTACTCAGTGCCATATCCAGTTAGTATTTTCAGATGTGTGCAGTTTCCCATCCCTGATCTGTGTGATAACCAAGGGAGTCTGGCATCTCCGGGTGGGTCCGGGCCATGGGCAGGCGATGGGAGACCCCCGGTGTCACCCACCCGCGGGCACGGCCGCTCTGGGCAAGGCAGAGGGCAAAACAAAGCGACCCATCTCACCCGGGCACCACGAGGAGTGATCCTGCTACACAACTAAAGCAATGGACGCTGGAAACAGACAACATGTCCCTGTCAATAACCAGTTTAAAGATTCCTGCTCTTTTCCGGCAGAGCCTGGCCCTGCAGTCCCACGAAGGCCGCTCAGCCGGACCCCGCCAGGCAGGCCCTGGCACCCGCCCTGCCATGCCCCTGCCGGGCCCCGGGCACGGCTCGGTGGTGGCCCCGGGCAGCGGCCGGGCCTGTCCCCGCCCGGGGCAGCGGCCGGGGGCTCGGGGCAGCACCCACCGCCCCGTGCCGGGCACCGGAGGGGCGCCGGGGCTCCCGGCCGGGCCTGGTCGCAGCCTCCCCGCCGGGCAGGGCCTCCGCGGTCCCGGGGCGCCGTGAGCTTCCCGATTAGAGGGATATTATTAATTATTACTGCCGTTATTAATACCGGAGGGATCGCGGCTGTGTCTTTGTGAGCGCACCCACTCTGCCGGGGAGTCATTAAGCCGCAGAACAATACGGCGGCGAGCGACAAGAGCAAAGCCATTGTTCCCTGCCAGCCTCGCGGCCTGCGCCCATGTAAATGAACTTAATGCTCTTCATTCAGGCGCACTCGGAGGGTTCTCATTTACTGCCTCTCTCTCTGTGACAGCATTTTCTCACCAGCCCTGACTGCATAATTAATGCAAATGCAGCCTTAGTGTCATGAGCCGGGCTCCTTTGGTTTACTTTGGTACGACACTTACAGAGGAATATTAACTAGAGAAAGCAGCATCACAACAGGGGTGGAAAATCAGCCTGTCAGGGACTCATTCCAAATGCCACGGAAAGGAGAGCGCCTTCAAGATTGTTTCATCAAGGTGATTGAGAACAAAAACTACTGAGGAAAATTCGAGCTTACATTTATGAGCTTCTCCACATACATTATTTATATCACCTGAACCTATAGGAACGTTATTTCCAAGCACATATTCATACAAAGACACTGGAATTACATGTGCACACACAAGCTGTGCAGGGCCAGGTGAGGGCCAGCACGCCCGGGCAGCTCCGTGTGCGTGTCCCCGCTCGAGGGCCGCAGCCAAGGATTTATCCCTGCACCGCTCCACACATGCTCGCTCCTCAAAAAGGTCACTGAGCTGCGTACCCAATATAGCCTTTGCAGGGATAATCCTGCATTTTAATCCTGCCTGTTCCAATCAAAATTGGCTCTGTTGTTTTTTTTCTTCCCCAGTAAACCAGACAGCAGTTCTGCACTAAATACACGCGAATTTAAAGCAGGAGGGCAAGATCCTGCCCTATTCTCAGCACTTTGTACCCAGCCTTGCAAGCAGCACATGCCTTTTTTCCACAACAGCCACACTAGAAATGTTTATTCAGATTAATCCTGCCTGTATTTCACTACCAGACAGAGCTCTGCCTTGTATTTTTGATCTGGAACAAAAGGAAATTCACAAGCATTATATGGTTATTTGCTTTGCTGCTACACTGGAAGTCTGTAGTTACACTGAAAAACACACCTCTTGGTATGTTTCTTTCTGGAATTTGGGGATTTCTGCATTGTCTTTCTCTATTGCCTTCTGCTCCCAGGCACACCAGCACTATTCAGACCTTCTGAGAATGCTGCTGCCCTTTACCCAGCGGCTAATACCACAGTTCACAAAAATACCCGCCAGACTCTTGCTTCCTTCTCCCCACATCATGTTAATTCAAAAAGCACAAGGATTTTAGCAGCAGCAAATATGGACCCTGGCTATCTGCTCTCCTGTGTTGGAGACTCTGGGTCACCTTTTTGATGTGTCTGTAAAGGCTGGAACCTTGAAGTCTTTTTTGTCTAGAAAGTGGGGATTTCCTGGTCATCCCCAAAACCTGTAACTTTCACAGAACAAGAATCAAAATAGTGAAATCTGTTATTTAGTGTTAAAAACTGATGACACCCGTCAGCTGAATGTGAGCAAGCTGATTCTCCACGTGTTTACTTCCCAGTGAGCAGACAAACTGAGCCCTGCCAGGGGACACACAACTGCTCTGGGGGCAGCTGCAGCCGAGTGCCCCCGTCCTGTCTCCCACGTGCCTTTGGACTGAGTGCAGCACAGCCACAGGCCCTTTGTCCGGGATTTGTGCCCAAAATGAGGGCAGCCACCCCAAAGGGACCCTGCAAAGGAGCTCTGTGAGAGGAGGCTGCGGGCGCTGCTGTCACAGCACAAGGCGAGCCCCTGGGTATGGGCTGCGAGCATCACCCACCTCTGCTGTGCAGGAGGACACGGCTGTCACCAGCAGAAAGGTCCCCGTCGTGCTGCTTTTCCTGTCTGCAATCCCTCCAAGCCTAAGGCATTCTGCACAGCCAGGCCTTCCACTTCTCCTTGCTTTGCTGCCATGAAGGCAGTTCCAGCAGCTGTGCCCCTGCCCCTGCCCCGGGCAGGAGCAGCATCCCCCTGCCCCAGGGTCAGGTGTGGGCCTCGGACAGCCTGACACCTCCCTGCCAGCCGAGGCCCTCACCAGTTTAACTGAATATACAATAACTGAAAAGAATACCTTTATCCCTCTCATATCCCATAGTACTGAATGGATCAAATGAACATGCCAGTCAAACGGTTTATTTTAGACAGGAAACAGCCCCGCAGACCATTATTACAAATTAAAGGTATTATATTGAAGTCATTTTTAATCCCTTATAAATGAATAACCCTTCTACCAACATTAAATCATTTTCTTCTGCACAAGTAACATTTCCTTTCGGCAGCACAGGATCTATTCCCCTGCAGACCAGGAGCTATCCTTCCGTCAGAGCCGGCAGCGGCTGATTACACCGCACCAGGACTCATAAAATTCCCACAGAACTGGCACTTGTGTCTTCCCGGGGCAGCGCTGCCTTCTCTCATCCATAAGCAATAATGCCACTTTATTCTCAGTAATCAGCACGCAGATGATTATTTAGACGCAGCCTCATAATCCTCCTCGCAGCAACCACGGAAGATCTGGATCTGAAATCTGCAGCCAAGGAATTCCCCTCCTGCAAGCAGGGACGGGGAGCCGAGCCCCTTCTGCAGCACGGGGACGGGCACTGGGCTTATTTATGTTTGGCAGCTGGACAGAAAGTGGAGTCTGGGAAAGGAGTGAGTTCAGACAACTTCGAGCAGGAACCGCACCACGTCCGTTTCGGCACGGCTCTAATAGGGCATCAATATTGTCATTTAAACTTAGGATCAGTACACAAATGTGCTATAAATGGGAAAATCCCTTGTGATACTGGTGTGAAACACGCAGCTCATTGATTTTGTTCTTGATGGTCGGCTATTAAAGCGGCGAACACGCTGACCTTGTGTGCACAGGCAGACAGTGTGCATGCAACATAAAGTTGAAAAACAGCTTTAAAATGACTGTTTAAAACTGCAGACTGCAAACCTTCAAATACAGACAGACATTCCATAGTTTATTTTAAATTGGCATCCGCAATTTAACAAGCTATTCCAACAAAGGATTAGCATAGCATGTGCTTTTCCTTAGCCATCAATTATGACATGGGGAATGCAGGGCACAACTTCAGTGTCAGATTACAACGTGCTGCACAAACCCACTCACAGCTCTTTGCTCTGCAATTCCCACCTCGCAGGAGCCAGGCCACAACACTTCCCCAGCATCGTCCTGAACCTCCATGGACCTGCAGATTACAAGTCCTTGGCTGCTTCTCTGACATATTTCTACCATTTAAACGAAGAAAAAACACACACTGGTATTTCTGTCTATGCTCTCATTTCAAATAAAACCTCAAGTGCATCTCTTCGTTGTAGATTCCATTAGATAAACATTTTTGTTTTTTAAAAAATTGATTGAATATTGAATATTTCCATAGGATGAAAACAGCAATTTCCACTTAGCACGATGACAGTTTCAGATGCTTGACCTGTTATTAGGCATAAAATTAACAGTTTTATCAATCTCAAATATGGGATGATTGCATGCAGCTACTGAGGTGCAAAATGCACAAGCCTAAGAAGATGCGACTATAATTTAGCAAGATTTAAAATCACACAATTTGTCATACTTACAAAGACCTGCCTTATGAATTGAAAAAATAATAAGAATTATATTTTTTAAATCAGAAAGTTTTTATTATCCCCATCATGTGGATGCAGAGTGGATTTCATGCAAAGATGGGGGGAGAGCTCCTGTTTTAGCTATTTTTCCTGTCCTGCTGTCCTTTCTCCTGCATTTGCCTAAAGGCTCTCAGTAAATTACACTCCAAGTAAATGACTGTAATTTACCCGTTGAATTCCCTTGTTCAGGAAAAGCACACACCACACATTCCAGCGTTTCCACAGCTCAAATTTACCATTCTCGGTGTCAAGAACAATCCACGAGCAGTAATTTGAAACTGTTTGAGCCTTCAAATAAGGGAAATTAGAAATGTTTTGAGAGCTAAGATTTTCAGTGAGGAGATAAAATCTGATAAAATCTGTAACAGTTCAATTCCTTCTCCTTTCTATTTATGAGCAGGGCATTAGCTGTTCTGCTCAGCACCCGTGCCCGGCCCCGTGCCGATCCTGCCCAGGAAGCGAGACTGGTAATAAACAGGAACTGTTCTTAATGAGGGAAAAATATCTTTAAAGGCCTAACAACAAAAATAAACGCAGAGGAACGACCTTCCAGCAGAGCCGAGTGGCAGCACAGCGCCGAGTCCCGACCCACCCGCGGCCAAACTCCCTCAACTCCGCCAGGAATTCCCCCCAAATTCCTGACTAGGCTTAAATTCAGCCATTTGTTATCCGACGGCTCAACCCTGACAACAGAGCCGAGGCTGTACAGCTGGGCAAATCTCGAAATTAAAATATTCTATAAAACAGGATTTTAATTAACGTCTAGAGCGATTAAAGCAGAGAAATCCATACATGCTGGTGATGAATTATCCCACGCGGCTGCGGGGAACGTTCTGGGCCCGGTGACGGATTCGCTGCCCGGGCAGACACAGCCACCTCCCCACGCCGCTCGCACGCTCCGCAACCACAACCGCCTATTTCACTCTGTCTAAAGGCAGGTTTTCATATGGCAAAACTGTTATAAATCCTCATTATCCTAAATAAAATTACAGCACTTTAAACATTTCCAGGGAGAACATTCTCTCTTCTAAACAACTACCTTAGCGAGTAATAGGAAGCAATATGGTTGCACTTGTGTCACAGTTGGAAGTCTTTTTAAACTGTCGCCCTGCTAGCAAACCAATTCTACATATTAAAATGAATGGATTGCTTATTTCAAGGGGAAAAATCATTTATAAAATCAAGACCATTATTAAGATACTGTGACTTATTTCCACTCCAGAGTGCACGAGAAACAGATAAATGCAGCAACCTATGCAGCCTGAAATGTCTTTTTTTTTGATGCCACAATTTTCTTTTTCAAATGAGTCATCCATGCGTACAAGTAAATTAAAAATTGATCTAGATTCCACATGCAAGGAGCTGAAGTTTTTACATGTTTCCATATTACAAACAAGTACAGAGCTTGCAAACATCTGGCTCCAGGCTTTTATTCCTGAAACAGGAGAGATCTCCCTCCTGCCCCCCCGCTCAATGCTGGCAGTGCCAGAGCTGAACACGCAGGATTTTGGCTGGGTGCTGCAGCCACACCCAACCCTGCAGCAGGTCACTTTGATTTCCAGGGGGGAACTGACTGACCTCCTCAGGAGTCCTCATCTTACTCCAGAATAACACCCTGCTCAGGCCACATAGCCTATTTATTCAGGACCCTTTAACAGATTAGTTGTTTGGATTAAATCTAATCAGAGGTTCAGTTAACACCCCACAGCAGGTTTGGGAGCGTGCACCTTGTAGTCACTGAGTAAATTATAGGATCCCTATAATTTGATGAGAACATGTGGGCATTTTTCCACAAGCTCATAAATTACTGATTGCTTTTTGTAGGTTCCATTGATACTAATGTGTGCTTCCCTCCACGGCTCTGCCCCAGATTGTTGCTGGCACAAACATTGCCACTTGGAAACCCAGTAAATTACGGAAACATGTTTAATCATGAGGTTTAAAAACTTTGCACATTAATGATGGGGAAGGCTGCAGTTCTTGAGCTGCAAACAGCCTCGCTGTGGGTTGCCCAGGGCAAAAGGCTTCCAGCACAGATCCGCTTTCCAGTACAATGGCGTGGCTGGGATTAGCACAGGAGATCCCTCAGATGGGCTTTTCCCCTGTGAACCCTTACCCACCAGCATTTCCATTTTTGTCCTTCTTGGTCCCACTCCCCAAACCAGGCAGCAGCCTCAGCACACACTGCTCCTCGTGCAAACCTCATTTTAATGGAAAAGGCAGCTAATAATAAAGCAATTAGCTGCTCAACTAAGAAACTGCCAGTTTTGCTGTTGTCTTTTTTTTAATCATTGAAAATTTCTCTGTTAATTTCCAGCCATTTGTAGAATCCGTTTCCATAATTGCAAACCTGGATGGATTGTTTCTAGAAGTTGAACCATGGCTGATGCCAGCAGAACCTACGAACACATAAAAGCTTCAGTTTCTAATGTCACCATCAAGCCAAAAACAATTACACCCATTTGAATTATGGCAACCAATAAACTTAGATAATCACCATATGCAACATAACATTTTGGCACTTGAACTAAAAACTCTTGTAGACAACTATAGATTGCTGCTAATGTTGAGCGTTCTTGTCCTACCCAAGGCTGCCAATAGAAATGCCAAAGCTGCTGAATGCTGCTCATCCTCGTAATGTTGTCAGTGAATGGCACATTCACACAGCCCCCAATCCTCTCTTCCCAGGCATGGTCTTCTCCAGCTGCAGCTTAATTTCCTGTGACTTGCCTAATTACTGTAATTAAGGATTAATTGCCATTAATTATTCACACATAAGCTCATCGCAAATCATGGGGTAAATGTCTTATGAAAGCTGCCATACAAGCCATGTATAAACACACTGGGATGCTCCAGGCAGGAGAATCTATCACTCAGCCCTGAAGCAAATCTCTGTGCTTCTCTTACAAAAACAGCTATAACTCTCCGAAACTCGACAGTCTTCCCAGGTAAGCATTAGGTTACAGAGCATGTTTTCCTGTGGAAGCCACAACAGTTTTATTAGTACTATAAATGCTGTTTTATCTTTCCAACTGCTATTTTTATGTTTCCATTTTTATTCTACGGTGCTCAGTTTAGGACAAGCGTTTGCTGGAGGAGGAGCGCTGGCCGTGCGCGCCCCGTGTGGGGCTCTGCAGTGTGGCAGAGCCACGTGCCAAGGACAGCCCAGCCTGCCAGGGGAGCCCCGCGCTCCCACATCCCCAGCCACCTTTGCCAGCCTTTGCACGCTGAGTGCTCAGCTCTGAGTACCCTCTGGGAGAGCAAACGTCCTGCCGGGCACGGCCAGGAAAAACCCAAAGCCCAGCAAAGATGCGGGACCTGACAGAAACAAACTGGGAGTGGCAATGGACTGAGCCCAGCATTACCTGGCTGCCCTGGGCGTTCCTCTGCTTTACTGTGACTGTCTGCCATCCACATCCAAAGCAACCCTGAAGGGTGAAGCAGGTTTCTTTGTAAGTGCACCAAGATAACATGGGCTGTCAGCAGCATGGGCATGTGGTGCTGGCTGACCACACGTGGCAACCAGAGGGGCTCCAAAGCCAGGCTCCCTTGCCCAAAACAGTGCATGAGTGTCAGCCTCCCAGTTCCTTCACTGCCAGGTTTGAAACGGTACAAATTTGATTTAACAGAACGAACTGCAGTGCTGGGATATGTTGTGCCAGGAGTCAAGGAGATCCTACATCAACGCTTGCGTTACCACTGAAACACTGCCCCAGGAAATTTAAGTGTACGCAGGCAGAATGTTGCTCTAATTGTTATGTTAGTACCTTCTGCAGCAAATTAATGCATGAAACATTTTCATTTCGGTACATAAGTTTGTGTGTCTGAGTTAAACATTTATGTTAATGGACCTTCTGGCAGATCTGTAATGTTTCAAATACTCTTGTAGAACAGCTTTTTCTAAATACATCATTTAGCAGTTCTTTCCCCATTTTCTACCTGATCTGGGGGCATGCAGGAAGAGAAACTATTTCACAGTTTTAAAAACCTCCTGCTTGAGTAACTACAAACTCAGCTGCATTCAGGCAAGGTAGCAATTATGCCTGCACCGCCAACAGCGATGTAGGATTGTATTAAAAAAAAATTAAATAAAAGGCACACTAATAGCCAGCATATGCTGCGATCATAACGCCCTGCATCAGCACACTGTGCTCCCCAGCCAGCACGCTGCCAGCACCCATCCCACAGCCCATGGGCCCCCCAGCACTGAGCTGCATGTGCGGGGCTGTGCGTGGTGCTGGGTGCCCGCCCGCGCTGGCAGAGCTGCCCGGGGCTGCCCTCTCGCCCAGCACAGCTCCTGGACACTGCCACCACTCCGGCTGCCCTAGAAACCCCGGGCTGATCTCCATCCTGTGACTCTGACAGGAAGGCACGCACACGGTGTTGGGATGGCTGCCAGGACCCTGGAGCGTGCCAGGACGCAGCGCTGCGGGGCACGGAGCGGGGAGGGTGCCCTCCGACCCTGCAGGTGCCCATCAGGCTGGGGGTGATGGGCATTTTTGTTTCCTGGGGACATGTGCCAGGACATGGCTTGGGAGGAGTGAGGGCTGCCCCAGACCCTCCCCAGCCCATGCCAAGGCCTGTCAAATGTAGGAATGGGTCTCGGCCTATCCCAGTGCCTGGGGCTGCCTGTGGCCCTTGTCCTACATGTCTGCTCACTGCTGGTGCCTCCTAAATTGGTATTTCCCTTTCTCTGACCACCTTGTTACTGAGGCATCTGCCAAGCTCTGCCATGTCCCACTCCATTTATGGCCTACCAGCTCCTATGACCTGGGTAATTAGGATTTTTGTGTTAATTGGAGTAAATACAAAGAGGGGAGTCATAGCCATAAATTCCCAAGCGCTGTTGAGGAAGATCCTTAGCAGAGCAGTGCTGAGCCCAGCATGGCTGTGCACCACAGTGCAGGGCACAAGGAGGAGTGGGCAGGAGAATGCCCCTGCAGCCAGTCTGCCCCAGCCTGGGGCAGTACCCTGACCCCAATTCCCATCTTTCTGGGCCACGTGGCCAAGGATGGCAAAGGCTTTCTTGGAAAGTAGGCGGGCAGTGCTGAGCAGAAGGGCAAAGCAGAGCCTGCTTGGGTGTGAGTTAATGTTCCCGAAAATGCCTGGAGTAAGACCAGGTTTTACAGCCACAGCAGCCACAGGCAGGGCCCAGGGAAGGCACACATGAGGAAAGGTTGCTGCCAAAGGCCTGAGCACTGGACTGCACGTGGGGATGAGCCATCCCTGTCCCTGCTGCCTGCCCAGCTCCACGGGGTCGGGGGGCCAGGAGCTGGCTGGGCTCTGGGAGCTGGGCTCTGGGAGCTGGGCTCAGGCTGGGCTCTGGTGGGCTCTGGTGGGCTCTGGAGCTGGGCTCTGGAGCTGGGCTCAGGCTGGGCTCTGGTGGGCTCTGGTGGGCTCTGGAGCTGGGCTCTGGGAGCTGGGCTCTGGTGGGCTCTGGTGGGCTCTGGAGCTGGGCTCAGGCTGGGCTCTGGGAGCTGGGCTCTGGGAGCTGGGCTCAGGCTGTGCTCTGGTGGGCTCTGGAGCTGGGCTCTGGAGCTGGGCTCTGGGAGCTGGGCTCTGGAGCTGGGCTCAGGCTGGGCTCAGGCTGGGCTCTGGTGGGCTCTGGTGGGCTCTGGAGCTGGGCTCAGGCTGGGCTCTGGGAGCTGGGCTCTGGGAGCTGGGCTCTGGGAGCTGGGCTGAGGCTGGGCTCTGGGAGCTGGGCTCTGGAGCTGGGCTCAGGCTGGGCTCTGGTGGGCTCTGGTGGGCTCTGGAGCTGGGCTCTGGAGCTGGGCTCAGGCTGGGCTCTGGTGGGCTCTGGTGGGCTCTGGAGCTGGGCTCTGGGAGCTGGGCTCAGGCTGGGCTCTGGAGCTGGGCTCAGGCTGGGCTCTGGTGGGCTCTGGAGCTGGGCTCTGGAGCTGGGCTCTGGGAGCTGGGCTCAGGCTGGGCTCTGGGAGCTGGGCTCAGGCTGGGCTCTGGGAGCTGGGCTCTGGAGCTGGGCTCAGGCTGGGCTCTGGGAGCTGGGCTCTGGGAGCTGGGCTCAGGCTGGGCTCTGGGAGCTGGGCTCTGGAGCTGGGCTCAGGCTGGGCTCTGGAGCTGGGCTCTGGGAGCTGGGCTCAGGCTGGGCTCAGGCTGTGCTCTGGTGGGCTCTGGAGCTGGGCTCTGGAGCTGGGCTCAGGCTGTGCTCTGGTGGGCTCTGGAGCTGGGCTCTGGAGCTGGGCTCTGGGAGCTGGGCTCTGGGAGCTGGGCTCAGGCTGGGCTCTGGTGGGCTCTGGAGCTGGGCTCTGGAGCTGGGCTCTGGAGCTGGGCTCTGGGAGCTGGCTGCTGCTCCAGCAGGAAGGGACCTTCAAGCTGCCCAGCCTGGCACACACAGAGTCAACCAACAGCTGCTGCACCGAGGGCAGCCAGACCTGAAACTTCCCCCAGCTCCCAGCCCACTGTCCCTCTGAAAACAGTACCTGCAAAAACTGCCACTGCTCTGACAGAAGCACCATTGTGCTTGAAATATGTGGCTAAATATTACACAGTAAAAGCATTTCCCCTCTTGAATTAATTACATTTCACTTCCCCCCCTTCGTACGTAAAGGCTTTCACTGTCCAGCAAAGGAGGCCTCCTCTCCCCAGCAGATATGAAATTTGGCAAGCCTCATTTATCCTGAAATTTATAATTCAACAGATATTTCTGCTAACACTTCTTGATAACATTGCAACAGAAATGCAAGTCTTAATTCCTGGGCATGGGAGGCTGAATGTAAATGTAAAAAATACTCTTTTTTTAATTCTGCTTTTAAATCTTGCACTCTGCATGGTTTCCAAATCAGTTTAAAGTTTCCTGGAAACTTTTATAATAAACAGTCCTGCTCCATAATTTGATGTTTTTAAATGAAAGCATCCAAGCTAATCTATACAAATTAACAGATGTCCTCCTGAAACAGTTAGAAACAAAGAAATGCAGATGCGAACATCATCAGCATCCAAATGAGCTTATTGTAGGACCCTTTAAGGCACATCTGAGCAGAGCTCCAGCCTGTACTCTACCTTTCAACTTGCAAATGACAGTGTCACCAAACACTGTCCTTCCATCAATCAAGCTGGGTCATGAATATACAAAAGGCAGCCGAGAAGCTGGCTACCTCCTGCAGTTCAACTTGCCCTAATTATCTGGGCCTTTCTTTTTGTTCCCTGGAAGGGTGCACTCCCAGTCAGCTGCTGGGCAGCCCCGGGCTCGTTGCGGGAGGTTCCGCACACTGACCCTCCCGCGGACAGCCAACGCACGGGAAATGTGAGCACCAAATGTCATCTTTCTTATTCATCATTATAAAACTTCCCTCCCCTTTCAAAATACCAATCTGCTGCCATTTTCAGACCCTCCCCCGCACCCCTCCAAGCTGTCATTCCCAGCGCTCGCTGCCAGTCGAGTGAATTAGCATCCTAACTGATGTGCTGTTATTCTCCCGTGCAGCCCTCGATGCGGTAACTAATGACCTCCCCCCAGAAAATCCAGGCGGCCGCCAGCTCCGGCTGCTCCCTCCCGACGTGGGAGCCGGAGAGCCGGGGCCGCCCGTAGGGAAAGCTTTTCCTGGGGACATGGCCTCCCGAGCAAATCGGCGCTGAGGCGGTGCTGCCGTGCGCCAGCGGCAGCCACAGCCCGAGCCTCGGAGCAGAGCGGGGTCCGGGCCGGCCCCGGGACTGCTCTGGGGGCAGAGCCGGCAGCGGCCAGGCCGAGCACAGCATCCCCTGCTGTGGCCCTGTTATACCGGGCAGGACCGAGCACAGCATCCCCTGCTGCTGACCCTGTTATACCGGACCGAGCACAGCATCCCCTGCTGCTGGTCCTGTTATACCGGGCTGGACCGGGCACAGCATCCCCTGCTGCTGGCCCTGTTATACCGGGCCGAGCACAGCATCCCCTGCTGCTGGTCCTGTTATACCGGGCCGGGCCGAGCACAGCATCCCCTGCTGCTGGCCCTGTTACTGGGCCGAGCACAGCATCCCCTGCTGCTGACCCTGTTATACCGGGCCGGACCGAGCACAGCATCCCCTGCTGTGGCCCTGTTACCGGGCAGGACCGAGCACAGCATCCCCTGCTGCTGGCCCTGTTATACCGGGCCGGGCCGAGCACAGCATCCCCTGCTGTGGCCCTGTTACCGGGCAGGACCGAGCACAGCATCCCCTGCTGCTGGCCCTGTTATACCGGGCCGGGCCGAGCACAGCATCCCCTGCTGTGGCCCTGTTACCGGGCAGGACCGAGCACAGCATCCCCTGCTGCTGGCCCTGTTATACCGGGCCGGGCCGAGCACAGCATCCCCTGCTGTGGCCCTGTTATACCGGGCAGGACCGAGCACAGCATCCCCTGCTGCTGGCCCTGTTACCGGACCGAGCACAGCATCCCCTGCTGCTGGCCCTGTTATACCGGGCCGGGCCGAGCACAGCATCCCCTGCTGCTGACCCTGTTATACCGGGCAGGACCGAGCACAGCATCCCCTGCTGCTGGCCCTGTTATACCGGGCCGGGCCGAGCACAGCATCCCCTGCTGCTGACCCTGTTATACCGGGCAGGACCGAGCACAGCATCCCCTGCTGCTGACCCTGTTATACCGGGCCGGGCCGAGCACAGCATCCCCTGCTGCTGGCCCTGTTACCGGACCGAGCACAGCATCCCCTGCTGCTGGCCCCGTTACTGGACCGAGCACAGCATCCCCTGCTGCTGGCCCTGTTATACCGGACCGAGCACAGCATCCCCTGCTGCTGGTCCTGTTATACCGGACCGAGCACAGCATCCCCTGCTGCTGGCCCTGTTATACCGGGCCGGGCCGAGCACAGCATCCCCTGCTGCTGGCCCTGTTATACCGGGCCGAGCACAGCATCCCCTGCTGCTGACCCTGTTATACCGGGCAGGACCGAGCACAGCATCCCCTGCTGTGGCCCTGTTATACCGGGCCGGGCCGAGCACAGCATCCCCTGCTGCTGGCCCTGTTATACCGGACCGAGCACAGCATCCCCTGCTGCTGGCCCTGTTATACCGGGCAGGACCGAGCACAGCATCCCCTGCTGCTGGCCCTGTTATACCGGGCCGGGCCGAGCACAGCATCCCCTGCTGCTGGCCCTGTTATACCGGACCGAGCACAGCATCCCCTGCTGCTGGCCCTGTTATACCGGACCGAGCACAGCATCCCCTGCTGCTGACCCTGTTATACCGGGCCGGGCCGAGCACAGCATCCCCTGCTGCTGACCCTGTTATACCGGACCGAGCACAGCATCCCCTGCTGCTGGCCCTGTTATACCGGACCGAGCACAGCATCCCCTGCTGCTGGTCCTGTTATACCGGACCGGGCCGAGCACAGCATCCCCTGCTGCTGGCCCTGTTATACCGGACCGAGCACAGCATCCCCTGCTGCTGGCCCCGCTACCGGGCCGGGCCCGGGGCTGCCCCCGAGACCCCCGAGCAGGCCGGGGCGCCGGGGCTGCCCCTGTGCCCGCTGTGCCCGCTGTGCCCAGGCCTCGAGCCTGCGGTGCTGCCAGAGGCACCAGGGCGCCCAGGGGCTGAGGGGACAGTGCCTGGGACAGACCCTGGGCTGAGGCACAGACCCCGCCATGCCCCAGGGCTGTGACCTGGAACCCTTCAGCTTTGTAGTGACTTCAGCTCTTCAGCAATTCATTCCTGTCCTAAAGGACACTTTCTCCAGGACATTTTAGATCTCTTGATGCAAACAAAGAAGGAAAGCTCTCCCGCCTGCCCCTGGGGACACAGCCATGTCTGGGAGGGCAGCACCCAGCTCCAGATGCCATTCCCATGGCGAGGGGTAAGAGTGACCCACGGGGCAGGAGCACCCACGGGTGTGCTGGCCCTGCAGCCAAGGGGGCACCTGGCCTGGCGTGATGTGGGGTGACTGTAACAGAGAGGGGACAGTCCCCAGAGGAGGAGCAGGGGCTTCTCGAGTCAGGCCCCGATCAGCACGTCCTGGTGCCCACACAAGGCCACAGTAGTGCCGTGCCCATCTGTGCCCCTGCTCCAGCTGCTGTGACACGCTGGTGTCCCAGACTCCTGTCACACCTGGCACAGCAGCCTGGCCTGCCCCTGCCCCTCAGCCCTGCACTGGGAAGGGGCTCTCAGATGTAAAACGAATTTTGAAACTGAAAGGCAATTCATGTAAGTGAAATACTTCCATGCCTGAAATTCCCTGTAGGACCCCAGAAACTCTAGAAACATGAAGCGGGGAAGAAATCTTCAAATCCCTCTTTTGGAATTGAAATCACTTTATAGACTACCAGAGGTGGAATAACTGTGGGAGGAATTTTAATGACTGCAGGTATTTCCTGCCTATGAATGATTGCCACCAGCTGAGAGGATTGATCTGGGGATGGGAACACCCAGAGTGGACAAAGCCCTCTGACCCCCCCTCCAGCCACTGTTCCCCAACCTTGGCCAACCTTGGCCAGCCCCACAGCGTTCCAGGTATGGATGTGGTGAGCCCCACTGGGCACAGATAACGCCAGCCCTGCAGTGGCATCAGGATCAGCCCCTCCAGGAGCCATGCAACGCCTACAAAAGAGTCTTGTCCACAGACAGGAGAGCTGTGACCCCACGGTATCTCCTCTGTCCGGGCACCAGTGGGCACTGAGCATCCCCGCACATCCCTTCTCAGAGCTGCCTGCAGAGCAGCAAAGTTAGGGAAAGTTACTCCTGGAAATGACCTTTAGAAGGACAATTTATCAAATAGAAATGAAAGCAAAAATAAAATCTGCATCCTTAATTTCTCTTTCCTTTCAAAGCCGGGTCTCTGACTCCACAAACTGTGTTATATATGTTTACATTTCTATAAAAGCAAGTGTTCCTTGGAGGAGCAGCGAGGTAATTCACATTTGCATCATGTGTAGCTATGATAAATAATAAATATGGAGCTGATAAATGGTACTGTGCAACTGGAAGACCTATTTTTTATTGAATGGCTGACTAAATACTCATGTAAAAGTCATAACTTGATGCTTCTTTTACCCTGGGGCTGCAGTAATTTATTGTTGTAATTTATATGCACTGCCTTGGTGAGGGGACAGTTTTAGCCCAGCCCAGGGACTGTCCTGTCCCTTTGGGTGCAGGAGGGGTCCCAGGGGATGTGCAACAATCAGAGAGGTGTGATGGGTCAAACCATGGTGTTTGGGGTGAGATGGTGCCAGGAGAGCAGGGCAGGGCTGAGCAGAGTCACCCCTGGCACCACGTGGAGCTGTGGGGCAGGGTGTGGTGCATGGCTCGTGGCCAGCACAGAGCAGAGGGACTGTCCTTCCTGGGACCCCAGCACGGGGTGACCCACGGGAGGGATCTCCAGCACCACCAAATGCACACGGTGCTCTCACACCGTAAGTTTGTTCTCCAGACAAGCACAAACACCCCTGTGCACACACACCTGCACATCCCAGCACATGCCCAGGTGAGAGCAGAGGAGTCTTGCCCCCATCCCAGGGCTGGCCCCCTCTCATGGGGTGGGATTTCAAGCCCACTGGGATCAGGACATTCCGGCTGTGCCCACCCCACTCTGGCTTCACTGACAGTCTGGAAACTGTGACTGGAGCAGGAGAAGTGAGGTCCATAAAGCAGAGAGCTGCTGCCCGGGCTGGAGACAGCAACAATAAATCCTGCTGTGTACAATGGCTCAAACTTGTCTTTAAAAAATGTCCAGAGAAAAAACTCACCCCTCCCAAAACATGAGTGGGCCCCATCGCAGCTAACAATCAACAGGATTAATTGGAGAAGGAATTTAAGAAATCTATTTCAGCAATAATGCGCCTTTGATAATTTAGAGGCAGCCATGATACCACGATTTGTACATGACAGTCATATGAAATAATAAACCTTGCTAGCTATAAACATTACCAAATTCTGACACTATTGATTTATTATGTCTAACAGTGACATCAAACCGAACAACTGACAGAAACAATGTTACAGCTTTAAGAGCAGTTTGTCAACGATTAATTCTGCCAAACGGGGTTTAGTTTTATGCTGGGACTGCTTGTCTAGCAGTTGTCAATCCAAGCAAAAATTACTACTGCCACACGTCTGCTCCCGCCAGCCCGAGGCGCCGCTCCGCTAGCCCTCATTACCCCGATCACCGCGAATACAGATGCAGGGCCAGTCCCTATTTAATATGCGTGTTAATTATGCAAATTATTAATTGGGCTGTTGCTTGAGGACTTGTGTTTATGCCCAGATTAGAGTCAATAACTGTATCACACAGCATTTTAAGCCTGACCTGTGACAGAAATAAAGCTGTGCTGAAAGCGCCGTGTTCTCTGCGGCTGCTCGGGGCGGCGGCGAGGCTGCGGCACCACACGAGCACCGGGATCGGGATCCCTCCGTCGGCACCTGCCTGGCACCACGGCCTTGTTGGCTCCCAAACACATCCTCATCACACTCCCGACCTTTGCCAGGTATTTTACAGCCATTTTCTCTTCCAGCAGGAAGGTGGGTTTGTGCTACTTCTATTGCACCGTCAATACGAAGCGTGTGACACCATGTTATACACTGTAAATTTGTTTGATTTTTAAAAATCAAATACATTTAAAGGTGCAAAGATCGAGGGTGAAGCTACGAGGCTTTTCCAATTAAAATTTACAGCAGACAATGTTGTAAATTTTATACAGTTGTAATGCTGGCTGCAGTTGTGCTGAAATGGGAACTATTGATCAGCCTGATTTCCCAGGATACAAGAGGGGGAAACAAGGTATTGCACCAGCAGAAACAAAACTTTCATTTGTAAAGCCTTCTATTATACTTTACTGCCCTCATTTGGTTCCAGATGCATCTCTCTTAGCAGGAGAAATAAGGTCACAGCCTCTTCCCCAAAGAATTCACGGGAGCAGAGGAGGTGAAGGGGAGATCCACAACAGCCCTGTGCCGCAGCTCTGCCAGCTCTGCCAGCTCACCCAGCACAGAACAGGGCCAGGGGGGCCAAGGGCAGTGGCACAGGGGTCACCCGAGCCCCAGGACCCACACCCAGCTTGCCCAAGGAGCCCCAGACACAGCACAAGGGCTGTGGGCTGGGAGGTGTCTCCAGCAAGGAGAGATTTACAGACACACCCAGCCTGATTCCCAGTTGGAAGCAGAGGATGCCTGGCTAGGAAGAGGCCACCCAGGCCAGTGGTGTGGAGGCACTCACTGGGGCCAGACTACGTGCCAGCTCTGGGTTACAGCCCCAGCACTCCATGCTGGCCATGATTGCTCCTCCTCACCACAAAAACTCCGGGAAGAGCCCCGGCAGGCAGTACCCAAGGTGCTGGTGCTGCCATGGGGTCTGTCCTGGGGACACGGATCTGGTGTGGGCAGTGTCCCACGGCACCAGGCTGCTGCCAGGGCAGCTCGTGTGGCCACAGGGGCAGCACCCTGAGGTGCCCCAGTGTCCCCCACAGAGCAGGTACCCGGTGGCATGGTCACCACCCTGGCACAGCTGGCCTCCTCTTCTCCCTCAGCTTTTAATGCAATCCATTCCACATATGGTCCATTCTCTATGGACACCACAACTGTTTTTAAGGGAAAGTCTGGCACCAACAGCACTGTTGCCTGGCCAACAGCTCTGTTAGTCCTCACTCAGAGAATTTACATATGAATCAATGCCACCTTCACACTGAAATATGATGTTCTCGTTCAGTTAGACATTTTCTGCATTTCTTGCTTCACTGCAGCCCCATGGTTGTGCCAGACCCTGGGCACTGAGGTTTCTAGGAGCACTCATGCTGACTCCCACGCAAGGATGCTCCTCACCTGGGCTCCCCCACAGCCACCATCACCTTCTCCAGGACAGGGTACCCACCCCTGGGTGCTGGGGCACCAAAACTCATCACATCCTGCAGCGGTGCCAGGAAGAGCCATGGTCCCTGTGAGCCACTGGCTGCACCCAGCGCTGCCTGAGCTAAAACCTGCCGTGTCAACCTGCCTAAGAGCAAGTGAATCCAAAACACAAACAACAAAGCCAGAGCTAAGTTAAAAGGACAAAAAAACCACACAATGGATGATCCCAATAATGGGAAAAGATAACAAAGCCCCTGGATCCCAGCATCTGGCACTAAATGCACTTCTCTGTAAACTGAATGGCGGCTCCCAAACTGCGCCAAGCATCACTCCTCTGCCAAGGCAGTAAACAGCTTTTATCAGCAATAATGATGGCATAATCCCAGCTAAAAAGGAAAGTAACATATGGCAGCAGCCCTCCAAACCCCATCCCGACAAAGTAGGGGGCATTTTTATTACAGAGTCCACTTGCAGAAAACCTGCCAGCCTCCTTCTCTCTTTTCTCCTCTTTTTTTACAGGTTATCATCTTCGCTGTTTGAGCCGAATGTGGCATTTGGGAGTTTTAAACTAATGAGTTCATTTTTCTAGGAAAAAAAAAAAAAAGAAGAAAAAACAGAGGGATAGACAGGAGAGACAGGATACCCAGAACTGAGAGGCGACACTGAGCCCAACCAGGCTGGAAAAGGGAACGTTCAGGCCTAACACAGGCATGGGAAATGCACTCTGCAAAGGGGCCACGTTATTTCAAATACTGCCACACAGTTTAGGCTTAAGTGTGACGCAGTGTTTGGAAAACAAACACGTGGGAAGGAATAACTCAGCCCTGACACAATGTTTTTCTCTAATGATGTGAAATGTTATATAAGAGTACTGCTAATAGGTCGGGTGTAAAGCAGGGCAAATTCTGTTTACAAGCTGATTTCAGAACCAAAATGAATCTAACATTATTAACCTTTTTTAATGGTCGGCATCCTCATCTATATTTGCAGATGTAATATTCCCCAAACTGATTTTAAGGCCAGCTGTGTATTTATCAAGAGCAGAGTGAGACTCTGTGAAAGGCATCAGCTGGACGATGGAGAGTAGGTGCCACACGGCCTCACCTTTAATTGACAGAGCAAGCACTTGTTTTCACTTTATGATTTGCTGAAATACCATCTCCAAGTAAAGAAGAGATTCCAGTCTCACTTTGGCTCTGCAATCTCATCACGCAATTATTTGAAAACATTACGATTTGCTAATTATCATGCTAATTATTTTGCCCTATACGTTTGCCATCATGTTGTACAATTAAACCCAGAGCCAAAGCTTTGTTTGCACCACACAAACAGGGCTGTGGTTGGGAACAAGAGGGGAAAAATGGAGGAAAGCACTAATATTTTTTTGACATCTTTACCTATAAATATTTTTTCAGACTGAAAAATGTATCTAATAGCCCCACTCGCTGATGTGCACTGCAGTTTACCACAGTGTCTATATTTCTGTTGTCAGTTTTACAGTATCTCCCTTCATTAAACCTATCAAGTTTTCCTTTTGATCATGCAACCAAGGCCAGAAGACAGATATCTTCCTGGAACAGAGCAGTCTGCCAAGTCTTTCACAAGCCCAGCTTTAACCTCCCTATTGATTTTCTCAACACTGCAGCCATTCATTGTTTGTGACATTTGGCTGTCGGCTCTTTAACACCCTTCAACCAAATCAATTTCATATTTTTGTCAATGCCCTGCTAGAGGATGAGCAGAATCGGAAGAGACTTAGCATGATTTAGAATGTTGATTTTCTAGAGCAGTTTTATCTGTAGTTTTTACAAGCCTTATAAAGTTAATTCAACATGTTTATTTAAGCATATGCAATAAATTGGGAAAGAAGCGCTACCAGAGTTAAGTTTCAAATTCCCCAAATCTAATTCATGGAGGAAACTAAATTATTTTATCAATGTCAGTAAAAACAAATGTGCCTCCATCCTGCTCCCTCCAAACCCAAACCACAAGGAGGCAGGTCCCTGGCCAGCCCAGACCCAGGGGACTGCTAGCACACAACCACAGCTTCAATCCAGGAATTCAGTCCAGTGGGCGCTGCTGTGATGGGACTGCCACCCCTGGCCATGGGAAGGACAGGCCCCAGAGTGCTGAGATGGGACCTCCACGTTCAGCCCCAGCCCCATTCCTCTCCAAGCCAAACCCGTCGTGCTGGCCCACTCCCGGATCCTGGGGTGCCTTTTGGGGACTGAGGATGCTCGTGGCCAGGCTGGGCTTTCCTGTGTTTCCAGCCAGGGCAGAGATGTGCCAAGGCTCACACACATGGCCCCAGAGCGTGCCCAGCCCCCAGGCAGCAGAAACCGTGGTGGGGATCATTTCACACGACGTTTTCACCTGACAGACCAGAGGCATTAAATGTGGATTAGCAGCCTGGCAGCTTGAGCAGCTCCTTTGGAGCCGGTAGCTGCACGGTGTAAATATGTATTTAGGGCATTGCAGGCTCCGAGGCAGCGGCTCCTGCCCGCACCCCTGGATCCACGGCAGGCACTGCTGGGGAAGCGCTCCCTGCCTGCAATGGTCTGAGCTGGTCTTTTGTGTGTGCCCACACATCCCCCCACCCGGCTGGTGTAATCCTCAGCCCTGGGAGCCACGTCCAGAGAGGACAGAAATGCTCTTGCCAGGCAGGACGAGGAAGGCGTCCCCTGTCCTAGCCCAGCACAGAGGTCACAGTCCCACACGCGCCCCGGCTCCTGGGGAGCAGGGACTGTCCTTGTAGCCTTCCCTCTATTTTTAACTGCTGATAAATTGGAGAGACTCTTGGTTAAAGCGTGTGGGTTTCAAGGACGTGGAGGACGGTGATGGCAGCAGCTGACACTTCATTACATCAGAGATGCGAGCGGGAGGGGACTCCCGTGTCCCCGAGGTTGCCGGCGGGGGCGGCCGGGGCTGTCCTCAGGGTGGCAGCCCCACGGTGCCATGGCACACACCCCAGGGCAGGGTGAGGAGCTGTGCCCCCCTGGCCCACAGCTTTCTGGAGATGTCCCCCTTTGTGGGCAGGAGACAGCCCAGGCAAGGCTCCCCTGGCTCCATCCCTCGGCTGCTCAAACCCCCTGGGACAGGGGCTGGGGGCCTGCCAGCACCACACCTGACTGTCTGTGGAAAAAGGCCTGATGAGAAATGAATTTGAAAAACCAATTGTAAAAAATAGTTTTAAAGTCTCTCAGCCTTGCCCCCGGGGAAGGAGGACATGGTGTGTTTAAAATACTGTGCTTAAAATAAAAAATATTCTCCATGCTGGCAACCTATTTTGCTGGGTTCCTGATATTGCTGTTTCCAAGACCACGAGTGCACCAGACCCCCTCCTCCCCAGGGACACCACGGGACAGGAGAGCCAAGGTTAAAAATAAAGCTTTCAGCATGGTTTCCCAGCCTGGCATCCTTCAGAGGCACACTGCACCCAAACCAGCCTCTGCTAAACCTCCCCTGATTGGGATGGGATGGGATGGGATGGGATGGGATGGGATGGGATGGGATGGGATGGGATGGGATGGGATGGGGTGGGGGGCGGTGGGATGGGGTGGGATGGGGTGGGGTGGGATGGGGTGGGGTGGGGTGGGATGGGACGGGACGGGACGGGACGGGACGGGACGGGATGGGATGGGATGGGATGGGATGGGATGGGCAGGTGGATTCCCACACATGGAGCCCAGAGAAGGGAGCAGAAGCACAGTGGGCAGACCAGCTGCTGCTCTGAGGCACCCCAACATCTCTCTCCTGCAGCTGAAGCGAGAACAGGACCTGGTGGGAAGACGGCTTGGAGGCTTCTGATAGGGTCGCCCCTCTTCAGCCCAAGTCAGCCCTCTGTGAGCAAAGGCATCTCCTCCTGGTCCATGAGCCATCCCAGCACACCAAGAGGGACACCAGCACCAGAAACTCTGCAGGAGGGGAAGGCACCCCTTGACTCCCCGTGGCCAGGAGAGGGGTCCTGCAGTGGGGGTGGCAGGGCATGGCAGCAGAGCCCCCAGAGCTGCTCACAGCGAACACAGGCAGACTTTATCTGTGACAAAAAGGTGTTTCTCTCACAGCTCTGCATGTGTCATGTATGATCTCGACTCGCTGCTTCACCCAGAGCTCCTTCCCTGAACCCCACATGGCTCCCAGCCCCTGGGATGGCCGTGGTGCCTCCCCAGGACAGCCCAGCCCGGGGGCACAACGGCCCCAGTGGATCCTGGCCAGGCTCTCCCAGCTCGGGGGGGACTGAGCCTTTGCAGGCTTTTAACCTGAGCCCTGGCACCTCTGGTGAGTCTGCTCTCACACCATTCCCCAGTGCCTCCACTCCAACATCAGCACTGGTCCAGGGGAGCAGCACCTGCCTGGTTGAACAGCACGGCCTACGCAAACCTAGAGGGCTGGCACTGGGTCAGGGATTGTGCCTGCACAGCTGGCACCAGCTGAGCATCTGCCCCAGGCTCAGAGGGGGCCTGGCTGGGGCTCCAGCCCTTGGTGGTGTTTGGTCAGAGCTGCCTCTCAGTGTCAGGGTGAGGAAACGCACACACACTTCCTTTCTTTTAAATCAGTGGTTTTCAAAATTATAGCAAAAACCTGTCCAGTCTTCAATGGAAGAATTGAAGGACCAAATGATGAGCAAAGGGGCCTGTGAGGAGGAGCATTACCTGTCCCCAGACCCCCGACACCTCCACTGCCCACAGCTGGGACCATTATGCCAAAATGTCCCTTATCAGATGGGCCTCCAGGCAGGAGACAGGCTGCTCCAGCACCGGGACCAAGGAGCTCCCAAAATACCAGAAATACAATGGAAAGCATTTTTCATGCCCAATGGAGCAGCAAAAGAGCAGCCTGAAAAATGCATTTTCATATATTTACTATCTTTTTTAGTTTTGTAGACCAGATAGGAAGAGGGAGAATTCCTTGCCACAGCCCCAGAATATTCTGCTATTCCCCTGTTGTTTTACTGTGGGATTTTTCCTACTATGCCCCAATATACTCATTTTTTCAGCTGCAGCGTGTTTGCTTTGATGATGCCTTAACCTAGAAATAGTCTGCAGTTGTTTACCCACTGGTAGAGCTTCAAATATTATATTCTCACATTTTTAAATCAGTGCAGACACCTGAGACAAAAAGTGTCCCAAAAGCTGCCTACAAGAGCTACATGCTGGTCACTCTTTCTTGTCAAGGTTGATTTATTGCCTCCTTGCTGTTCAATTTCACATTTTGTCCTCATCATATCCGTGGCTCATGATCATTCTAGGCTGACCCTTGTAGGGCAGGCAGGGAATATTGATAAAACAATTATCTGTTAGCCGTTCATTTGATTTTCCATTTCAATTACGGATTGCACGAGGCAAAAGGAAAAAGATTGCATCATTGATTTTTCTACCTTACAACAGTAAAGAGTTGCTTTGATGGTTATAAAATGAATGCAACTCAACCATGCTTTTAAAGGTCATATTTTTTGTTTTACTATATTTCTTAAAAGCCTTAATATATGCAACTGTACGGGGGGGAATGCCCATATCATCAGCTTGGATAACTAGATACAAAGCGCACGCACACAGAGAAACACGGGTAAAACCCCTGCTCTAATGTATTTACAATAAATCTGATCTTCCCCAGCAACGCCCCGGCATCGCTCGGGAGCCCAGCGCCGGCCCCTCCTCGCCTGGGGCCGCCGGGGCTCGGCAGCGGCGGCTGCGGGCACCGCTGGGGGCGTCCTGCCCGGGGAGCCGTGCCGAGCCGTGCCGAGCCGTGCCGTGCCGAGCCGTGCCGAGCCGTGCCGTGCCGAGCCGAGCCGTGCCGAGCCGTGCCCGGCCATCCTGCCCAGGGAACCGAGCCGTGCCGTGTTGTGCCGAGCCGAGCCGTGCCGAGCCGTGCCGAGCCGTGCCGTGCCGAGCCGTGCCATCCTGCCCAGGGAACCGAGCCGTGCCGTGCCGGGCCATCCTGCCCGGGGAGCCGTGCCGTGCCGTGCCGTGCCGTGCCGTGCCGTGCCGGGCCGTGCCGTGCCGGGCCATCCTGCCCGGGGAGCCGGGCCGGGCCGGGCCGGGCCGGGCCGTGCCGGGCCGTGCCGTGCCGGGCCGGGCCATCCTGCCCAGGGAACCGAGCCGTGCCGTGCCCTGCTGTGCAGAGCCACGGCCGCGGTGCCATCCCTGCCCAGGGAGCGGTTCCGTTCAGACGTTCAGACCCGGCCGAGCCGAGCCGAGCCGAGCCGTGCCGTGCCGAGCCGAGCCGAGCCGAGCCGAGCCAGGCCAGGCCAGGCCGAGCCGGGCCGAGCCGAGCCGAGCCAGGCCAGGCCAGGCCGAGCCGAGCCGAGCCGAGCCGAGCCGGGCCGGGCCGGGCCGGGCCGTGCCATGCTGAGCCGAGCCGTGCCGAGCCGAGCCAGGCCAGGCCGAGCCGGGCCGAGCCGGGCCAGGCCCAGCCGCTCCCGCGCAGCCATGCGGGACGGTGCCGCTGCCGCGGGAGCGCGGCCGAGCCCGCGGCTCCATCACGGTTCAGCGGCCGGCACCGCTCCGGGGGATTTTCACATGGCCGAGCCTCGGAGAAGTTCAGCCTTTGATCAAGGTTTAGCGTGCCTGGAGTGGCCGCGGAGCAGGAAAGGGCTCCCATTTTCTGTGTCACAGGGTGCCAGCGCTGATCTCCTCAAAGCCCCAGAGTTTTCTTCCAAGACTGGATTACGCTCAGCAATTAAGGTAATGAACTGGCTGAGGTAACAAAGCATAATGATCTCTTTTGTCCTCTGAATGCTTATGAACTCGCTCCCTCACAATAGTCTGGAATGCAGAGCTTTCTCCAACACCGGGGCTTAAAACTGTGTAAAAATGATTACTTCCATTATGCCTTCATGGCTTGACATTTTTAATTTAAACACCTGTAATATTTAAGCATACTTCTCAGAACCCAAATACCCGCTCTCAAAGAATGCTAGCTTACATTCCTGCAATATTTTGACATCTTATGAGTATTATTTTAATGCCTGAAAAGATAATGTGATGAATCCATTGCAAATATATCAAAATATGTGTATAGAGGACTGTTGCTCGCGTTTTGTTTGAAAACAATGGATTTTTCAAAACAAGGCACAACAGCTGAGCGAGCAGTCAGCGTTTCATCAGGCACTCTGTCGTGTCAATAAGGAACCACATTGTCTGGGCATATGTGCAAATGCAACACAACTTTTGCTCCAAACCAGCCCTTTTCTGAGATATCAAACCCTGCCGTGCTCACTGCCACCCCTCCCAGCACAGGGTGTTTTGATGCAGCTATTTCACTTTTTTAAAGCATTTACTTAAGGTTTTATTTATTTATTTTGAAACATCTGGCTACTACTTTTACATTTTTCTCAAATTTTTTGCATGATATAAACCTTCTGCACTGCAGAATCTGCTGCACTCTGATCTTTCATCTTAACACATTTCCAGCCCCAAATTTCACTTCAATCTCACCTCATCTCTCCATACTACATTAACCCCTGGCAATTGCCTTCCAAATGACCCCATTAAGCTGTAATTGCCTCAGCAGGCCTGCACTTTCGCTTGTAATTCTGTACCTCTCATCTCCCAGACGTTCTCTCAGCATCATTTCGTGTTCTGGCTCCCTTCACTGAGCTCAGCTTATGACCTCGCTGCACCATGGCCGAAATGACTACTAAAAGCATAACAGAGACGGAATTCCATTACTTATTTTTAAAAGTTCTCTGGTGCCCTAATGTAATATTCTTTGGGGATTGTTGTCAAGGATACCAAGCACCAGCCATTAAAACCTTTTGTTTCCCAAGGCATTCCGTCTTTTATTAATAAATAAAGATAAAGAGAAGCTCATCCACCCTCCACAAAGTCAGCGTGTGTTTGCAATGCTCTGGTTCGGCTCCAAGCCTCGCTGTGCCCCCGGACGTTACCCGGAGCAGGGGAGGGCAGGCTGGCAGCTCTGCCGTGCACACAGAAATTAAACCATTGCCGATGATTCTGCAGGAGCAGCTCAGCACAGCAACGCTGCCTTTAGCATATGCTGCCGCTGTACCCGCAATGGAAATGAGAGCCGAGGTCCGAGCAGCCTTTTGTGGCCACCGCGGCAAGGAGGAGGAAAACTCACACTGTCATATCCCACTGTCAGGGCTAACAGTCTATCAAGGATAATGGGAATCCCCAACGGGGGCGAACAAAACAGCATGGAAAAAGCTGGCTAATCCTTTAACCGGGTTTGTGGCTCAAATGTGTTAAAGAGGAACCTCCCGCTCCCGGCTGTTGTGAGACGGCCAGGAGACATATATTTCAGATTGAAAATTAATTGGTGCTGGATCCAAGCAAGCCTTTGCAGCAAGCAGTAACCTTTTCATTTTATGGTCATGACACTGAAATATTAAGAGCCCTCTTCTCCCATAAACTATATAAACAGAGGCTCTCTGAAAAATGGAGGTAGTTTTTTCTGTGGCAGAGAAGGAGTTTTACTCTTAATTCATAATAAAACTCAGGGCTGAGGCTGCATGGGGCAGGAGGTTCCTGCTCAAGGGGCACTGGTGCCCAGGGGGCTCTCCCAGCCCCACGGGATGGGGTGCCCCGGGTGCAGCAGTGGAGCTGGGGCCCTCTGAGCATCCTGCTCAGCAGGGCTGGCTTGGCACTGCCAGCAGAGCCAGAGGTTGCCACATCTGGATCAGCTCTGACTTGCTCCCTGCTGTGGCACAGGAAGGGGCAGAAGCTGCAGGGCCGAGGGAGGCTGTGCACACACCGGGACCAGGGCAGCAGAGGGGCCCAGCAGAGGCCGGGCAGTGCCTGTGACCCGTGGGGTGACCTCCTGCTCACAGCCACCAGCCTCGGGCAGTGTCACAAGGGTCCTCCCTGCACACCTGACCTGTGACCTGCTCCTTCAGCATCTGCTGCTCCTCACCAGCAGGGACAGTGCTGGAGCCATCGCACCCCAGCTGATCAGGAGATCCATATGCTTTGAGTTGATTTTTTAACCCTATCTGTGGCAATAATGAGTGCGCATGGATTTTTAGCCAAGAAATACATTTTATCCAGGATTCTCAACTAAAAGCAAATTCTTGAAAGCTTTTCACTTCTCCTTGCCAGAAGGATGGAGAAGGTCAATCTGTGTGGGTGTTTGCATGTCCATGGTACTGGGAGGTGACACTGCACACAGGATCATGTGCCACACCAGGACTGAGGCCACTGCCAGCCCCACACAGACACCCCAGCACCGTCACTAAGGCGGAATAGGGTCTGTGAATGCTGTCCTGCCACCCCAAAGCCATCTCCATGACTCCCTGAGCCATCCTCCATGGAGGTGAGATGATAAAATCAGTCTAATGGCTGAGCTGCTCCAGAGGTCCCAAAGGAGATAAAAAATAACCGGGAACTTTTCCACAAGAGGATGGTTTCTGCAGGCAGATGCCTGGGCCTGGCTCGTTCCTCTGGCTGCGTGTGAGCCACGTGTGAGCCGTGTGTGAGCCACATGCTGCAGCAGCCTCACGCCTTAGGCTGTTTTTATTCTACACACCAAGCAGGAAATTTTCATTTCATGCATCACTCACGTTTTGTCCTGATTCTGCGAAGTCAGGTCTTGCACTGAAGGTAAATCCTGGAGGAAATCAGATTGATTCGGAGTTGCTATTGTTTGGAATTCCAGTCTGGGCTCATTAGGCACTGATTTTGTTTGCTTTCAGCAAAGCTTGTGGTACCAGAGTACAGAGCTGAGACAAGCAACTGAATGAAGTCAATCCACGTACTTCAGTTATTTTTGTTTTCTTTAAAATGAACTTTGATTTCATCACATTCTGCCCATCTGTAAAACCCAGATAATGCCGTTTTTGTCAGCATCTTGAGGAAAGATTATCAGGTCCAACAGAAGTCGTGATCATCAGATCTGGGTCTGTCCTGGTTCCATTTTAAGCACTCGGATCCCCTGTACCTGTGGCTCTGCACGTGCTGAGACTCCTGGAGCATCAAACGTCACCACGCTGACACCCGGGGCACCGAGGTGGTGACATGCACCTTTCACACAGCACTTTGGCTTTGCTCACTCTCAGCTAAAACAGGACTGAATCCTGAACAGAATCTCTTGGGCTTTTCCATGCAGAGGTTATGAGTACCTTGCCAAAAACACCACTCAGAAATGTTACAAATACACAAACAGCAGAAATCACTAAAGATAAAGCACCTCCAGCTCCCAACTTTTGCAATATTTCATGTTTGTCTGGTTACTGGAGTAACCACGAGTTAGAGAGACACTTCATCGCCATCTCCAGAGTTCTGGACAAGTCTAATGAAAACAGCAAGTCATGAAACATCATGCACCATCAATGCCACAGCCGAGGCAACTCTGAAAAATGAGTTGTTCTTCACATATTCCAGGATCCTTTTCCTGCCTTCCCAGAGAAAAGAACTAAACTAAGTAACTCCATGCTCCATATACTCCTCACCTACCCAGTGTGCAGGAGCCCCCTGCTCCTTGGGTGAGGCACAGCAAAGGGAACAGCAGCACTCACTGCCAGGCTGCCCTGGCACACACAGCCAGAGCTCTCACTGTGAGGGCACACTTGCCATTTTCATGGGGAAAACAAACACACCACCCTGCATTGCCTCTCCTTGAACCTTGCACCAAGTGAGACCCCTGTCTCACCAAAGCCATTAGTTCCCATCCTAAAGGACACCAGGGAGCTCCGTTCTTCGGTCATTCTGGCTCCTCAACATGTTTACTTTTAACTCCTAATTAACTCCTAATCCCTGAACTCCCAAGGAAGTTTTCAGTTATTTTCTTTCCTGCTCTGCAGCTCCCAGCCTGCCAGCAGACACAAGCACTACTACAAGTGGAACACACCCCCTTCAGTGACACCAACACCCTGCCTGGACTTACTCAGTCTGTGTTCCATCAGTCCCTGTGCAACAAACCCAAATGAACCATAGATGGCTTCTGTAATTCAGAGCGAGAGCTGGGCAAGAAAGAGGGAATTCTGTGGATAATCAGACACCAAAGCCTCTCCAAAGCCCTGCATGATGACCAGCCCGGCAAAGCACCACTGCAGGGATGGGAGTGGTGGAAGTGAAGAGCACCTCTGGCCCCATTATCAACTGCTTTGTATGAAACAAAATACTCTTTTTGTAGGTAAAAATGATACAAAGCAGAAGCTGACGATAAATTTTTCCTTTCAGTTTTAATCAGGCTTCCTGTTGTAAAAGCTCAGCAGACAGTGACGCGAGACACTGCCTCCCAACTTCGGTTCACCTTTGTCGTTCCACCAGGGACACCGTGTCAAGATTGTTCAGCTTTTTTGATGAGTGCTGCGTGAGTAACTAATGTGTAAATGCAGATACGTATAGAAAGCAGTTTTGACAGTGATGTATTGCAACTGGTTCCAGATGTCGGCGAGGGATGCTTGGCCAGGCACCTGGGGCTCGCCTGCCATGGAGCCGCACCAGCACCAAACCAGTCTGCACATAGATCACAAGGCTTTAACTCTCCAATTATAATCTTATTAAACAACCATCACTCGAGCTTCTGCTTCTCCTCTTCCAGGATGCTGCAAAATATCTCTGTGTTGTTGCTCACATTTTAATTTTAATTAAGGAGAGATAAGCTGCAATGTGGAGCTTAGCACTAAACCCTGCAGTTTGGCTGTCAATGGGAAACTTAAAAGCAAGCTGTTGAATTGGTCAAAATTAACCTTATATTAACATTTCACATTTTTTATATCACTACACCAAAACTTGCATACTGCAGATGCCAAACATTTAATTGGATATCCCCTAATTCCTGAAGTAAATGTTGAAATGACTGTACAATACTGCATTTTTGCCATGGAAGACGTGAGCTGGTACTGGATTTGCATCTGATACTGGAGCAAACTGCCAAGGTCATTCTAAAGAGGAAGCACTTGCACATGATTGTAAAATTCATTAAAGACACACTGAATCACTGAAAACCCCACGTCTCCAGCTGTGACCCATGTCCACTGTGCCACTGAGTGGGCATCCTGCAGGCAGCAGAGCACAGCATGCCCTGGGACACAGGGCCACCACTGCTCCATGGGGAACTGTCCCTCTGCCCCTCCCTGCAACACACTGCCTCACCCCTTCTGGGGCACTAGCAGGGGGACATTCCCCATAAAAATAAAAATAAAGATTAAAACATGCATTGAAAAATGAAGTAATTAATTAGTGCAGTAAGAGTCGGACTGGCTGCACAGTTGGTGCAGCAGTCGGCGGAGGCAGCAGGCAGAGCCACGGTGCATTCCAGGAGCAGCACTTAACCCAGAACACTGATAAAGTTGCACTCCGTACAGCAGAAGCGTTTGTAGCTCAGCTCAGCAGCAGTGTTTGGTCTAAAGGGAATTTTCTCAAACAACCTGTCTGTCTCCCTCCCCGCTGGCTGCAAGCGCGGCGCGGCGCTCTCGGGGGATGGCCCTGCGGCGCGCTCCCTCCACGCCGGGGTGATTCCAGGCGCCACTCATTGATCACCATCGCTGCCAGAGCAGCCATGTGCTCATCCCAGAACAAAGGCACAGGGAGACCTGCTGCAGCTCTCCTCTATCACACCAAGGGTTCAGGGCATGAGAAATGGAAGCACTGGCAGCGATGACGCCGTAGCACCACTGCCGTGCTCCCTTTCCCCCCAAACCCCTCCATCCATCACCCCCGCACTGGGGTCAAAGCCCCTGTGATTAATAACCTTCTGATGAGTAAACTATTGCCTAATCAGGCCTGTTGGGCCTCCTGTCACTCAGTGTATCACTGGGGGGAAAAAGGCATGCTGACCAGCATCTGATACTTTTCCAGTTGGATCATCAAAATTAATTCTAACCCACATTTAAATGACCAACCTGTAAAATTTCATTACTAGCATGGAACCTGCTAATGAATGGCACCAGACAGCACGAGAGCAGTAAACTATTGCCCGTGTCCTTCTGCTTACAGAGCTCCTGTTATGACAAACCTTTATTGGCCATTTGTGGTACAACATAAACTACCCAGAGCCGGGCTGGGCTTTTGTTGCAGTTCCTACAGCCAGAAGGATGGAGATGTCCTGGCTGAAGAAGAAAGTTCCAGGGGCATTTGATTGACCTGTGAGCTTTCTTCAATGACACACTCTGCATTTCGAGACGGTGGATGGGAACCAAAGGACCTTTTGCTTCACTAAAGCAGAAACTGATAAAAAATGGCCTTTTCCCGCAGTCAGTAAGGCAGGATGGGGGCGAGATGATCCAGATATCTCACGCCCGGCATGTTAATGTGCAGGAGCGTCCTGGTGTGAACAGCCTGGCTGCACAGGCAGCACTGCTCCCGGGGGCTGGCTGCCGGGGGCAGGGGCTGGCCACTGTGCCGTGCTGCCTGTTCCCAGCCCTGCTCCCGCAGCCTGGCCACTGGGGCAGGGCAGGGGCAGGACATGGGCTGAACTTCAGCAGAGCTGTGGCTCCTGGAGCTCCTGAGCGTGCGCCAGTGCTTCCGGTATGGCATCGCCTCCCCGTCCCTCCTCCTGCCTTTGGCGCTGGGCACAAGGAGCTACCAGCGCTGCCAGGCTCAGCTGGAATATTACCCAAAGCATGGCAGCAATTCTTACTCTGATTTTATACTTCCTTTTTAGTCCATTGGCTAACAAACTGGCCAGAAGTTGTGTCTGGAAAATCCCAACATGATTTGGGCAGCTAATATCGAGACAGAAAATCGGGCAAGTAATTAAGATGGTTGGATAATTGTGAGGAATGTTAATTCTTCCAGTCTTTTTAGCTGGGAACAAGGGATGGTGAGCGACCAAGCCCCGCTGTCAGGATGTCACATGCGGAGCGGGGGAGCGTGGGGGCCTGGCAGGTGCCCACACATATGACAAACCACAAAATCCTACAGAAAATTTCCGCTATTCTGGGAGCACTGCTGCTGTTCTGTACCTTTCACTGCCTTTGAAAGACGAGGAGGAGGATTATGATGAGACACACAATGGGGATTATATGCATGTTTTTTCCAGAGGAGATGAGTCCTGATCTAAAACCCAATGAAGTTAATTCTAAGGTAGTTTCCAGCCCCTGTAACACTCCTCCAGCTCTGATAAGCCAGCTGACTGAAGCCCTCTGTTCCAAAACTGCCCTTTCCCCTCTTTTATTCTGGTGCCCTTGTGCACAGGGATGCTGAGTTATTAACTGGAGGAAATGGAATTAATATCCCCAGCAATGCCTGTGCCCCTGGAGAGCAGGAGTGTCCAGCCCTACCTGCCAGCACGGCTGGAGCCCTGTCCCAGCTGACTGCAGGGACTGAGCTCCCACACACCTCCTGTCACAGTCACACAAAAGTTGCTTAGAGAAAAACAAAGTTTCTTAGGAACACACTCATTGCACCCCTGCCCTGTGCAACCCGACTGTGGAGCCACATCTTCCAAGAGCTGTCCTTGAGCCTCTCATTCTCAGCAAAAACTGAAGGAGCAAAGGCTGGGGCTTCAGTCACACAGGATGTGAGTGCAGGCAGGACACACCTTTGGAGGCTGCACTGGGAGCCCCTGTCCCTGCACAGAACCTTGGTGTGCGATGGCCTGATCACAGGGCAGAGACTGAGGTGATCCAAGGAGCAGGAGCCAGGGGCTGGGGTGGCACTGCACAGGGGGACATTGGGATGACACTGCACAGGGGACAGCTGGGGTGGCACTGCACAGGGGGACAGCTGGGGTGGCACTGCACAGGGGACAGCTGGGGTGGCACTGCACAGGGGGACATTGGGGTGGCACTGCACAGGGGGACATTGGGATGACACTGCACAGGGGACAGCTGGGGTGGCACTGCATCGGGGACAGCTGGGGTGGCACTGCACAGGGGACAGCTGGGATGACACTGCACAGGGGGACAGCTGGGATGGCACTGCACAGGGGACAGCTGGGGTGGCACTGCACAGGGGGACAGCTGGGATGGCACTGCACAGGGGGACAGCTGGGGTGGCACTGCACAGGGGACAGCTGGGGTGGCACTGCACAGGGGACAGCTGGGGTGGCACTGCATCGGGGACAGCTGGGGTGGCACTGCACAGGGGGACATTGGGATGGCACTGCACAGGGGGGACAGCTGGGGTGGCACTGCACAGGGGGACATTGGGGTGGCACTGCACAGGGGGGACAGCTGGGGTGGCACTGCACAGGAGGAACAGCTGGGGTGGCACTGCACGGGGGACATTGGGGTGGCACTGCACAGGGGGACAACGCGCCCGAGGGGGTTTCACTCCGTGTACCAGCACCTCACAGCCTTGCTGTGCCTGCTCTCCTCTGCTCCAGCCAGGCAGCCAGTTGGGAAGGACTTAACACAAATATTTTCTCGGGCACATGCTGTGGGACATGTCCCTCGGGGCAGTGTGGCCATGCCACCTGCACAGGCCCTGCTCTCTGCAGGCTGGGACAGGCACAGTTGCAGGTTCCCGTGTCGGGCACTGGCCACCACCATGCTGGGAGCAGCACAGAGCCCTGCTCTGATGAACCCCACAAAACCACCCACATCCCATTGACACGAGGCCCCACACTGTGATTTGAACTAACAAATATTTCACGACGTCTGTGTGGAAATCTACAAATGAAAAAGCAGCAGGCACACAGTCCTCTGCCGGTAGAATAGTAGTAAAAGGAGTTAAGAGACACTGAGGAGACATGGTCTCTTATCACAAATATTCTCCCAGAAAAATAATAATAATCATCAAAAATTGCATTTTAGGACATCGACATTAAGAATATGCTGTTTTAAAATGTGCTCTTTATCTTGGCGACAGCATGAGTGTACAGCATGTGACGGAGCAGTTGCCATGGCAATGCTCTTTAGTGAGCAGCAGCCTAAACAAGTGCATAAAGCCCATTTACAGCAGAGCATGTGCCAGGCCATGGAACTCGTGGAACACGCCAGCACCGGAGCACTGCCCCAGCCCGGGGCCTTCCCAGACCCACGGAAACCCCTGCAGGGTTTTCACAAACAGCCTGGGTGTTCCCAGGTGTGCAGCAGCTCCTCACCTCCAGGAGATGTGTCCTGGAATGGGGCGCACGCCTGGCAAACCCCTGGGGCTGACCTTCCCTCGGCCAGAGCAGCAGCCCCAGCACCTGCCCACAGAGGGGTGAGGCACAGGGGTCCCCCCATGGCTCCCCGAGAGCAGAGCAGCTGTCCCCACTGTGCCAGCCCCACTGTGCCACCTGCACAGGGCAGAGGAGGGTGGATCCCCCTGGCCAGGGGTGGTGCTGGGGGCAGGAAAGCCCAGCTGAGGTTTTCCAGAGGTGTTTGAAGATGGAAGGGACGGGGGCACTTCCCCGCTCGCCCCAAAGGGACAGCCATGGCACCTGGGGTCCTTCACAGCTGCTGGAGGACGCCAGCACTGCCCCAGTGACCTGCAGGGTCTGCTCTCAACATCACTGGAGGATGCCCCAGTGACCTGCAGGGTCTGCTCTCAACATCACTGGAGGATGCCCCAGTGACCTGCAGGGTCTGCTCTCAGCATCACTGGAGGATGCCCCAGTGACCTGCAGGGTCTGCTCTCAGCATCACTGGAGGATGCCCCAGTGACCTGCAGGGTCTGCTCTCAACCAGCAGCTCCCATCCCCAGCAAATGGGAGCCCAAGCCTGGGCACAGCCACGGCCGTGGAAATGCTGGATGGTCCCGCAGCACAGGAGCAGCAGAGGCACCTGAAGCCGTGCTGCAGCCCAGAGCACTCCCAGCAGCACACACAGAGATGTGTGTGAGCACTGAGGAGCCTCCAGCACGGGGACCCTGGGGCTGGGGGTGCTGGGCAGAGCAGCTGGAGCTGCTCTGGAGGTACCTGAGGCAGCTCCTTCCCGCTGTGCCCACCAAGGCCCTGCACCACCGCAGCCCCGGGGTTGTAACCACTCATTATTCCCTCCACCAGCCCCTGCAGGCCACTCTCCAAAGCATCATAGCAAGAGGAGGGCAGAAAACTAAGTTTTCATTCTTCTGTCATTTCCAAAACTTGTTTGCAAACATTACATTTTTATTTTACTTATTTAGGGAAAATTACACAATTCTTCATAGCACAGTTTAAAAATAACTCCACTATTAATGCAGGCCCTTTATTTAATCACTGGCTAATTTACTCCTGACAGAAAGTAAATTCCACTATTTTCTGTGAGGCTTTATGAAATTGCCATCATTTTTAATTAATTCTTAATTAAAATATATTACACCACAGCTTCTACCCATCTCTCTTGATATTCTAACATAATCAATTCAAGACCATTTACATATCATTAATTAAAAGCCTTCCTCTCTCATCCTTAAAATCATAATGAGGCTCTATTTCTCATTAGCAGCCTTTAAGGGATAAAATAACAATACAGACAAGAATGAATGGTAATTTCAAAACCCTCTTTTCTGCTCTTGCAGCCCCTCGACCCGGATGGTGACATCGCCCAAGTTTGCTGCCAGAGGAGTTCCTGAATGTTTGGCGAAAACGAGCCCTGCGAGCAGGAGCTCTGCCGCCCTCCACAGTGCCTCGGGTCAGTGTCCTCCTCTCCTGGGTGTGACTGCAGCCCCGGTGGCTGCCCCGAGCCCTGGCACCATCCCCATGCCAGCCCCGAGCGGCTCCGTGCCAGGACCTGCCCGGCACCGGCACTGGGGCTCCGGGGACGCTCCAGCCCCAAAGCAAAGAGTCACCAGCTAAACAGGATCATTGCTGACTGCAAAAATGTCTCAAACCCCTGTAAATGCACAGGGAACGGGGACCAGGAGAAATTGCAGTTCACATGGGCGCTGTGTGCCCGTGCCAATGAAACCCATCCCACTGGTGCCTGAGGAAGGGCTGATGCAGACACGACAGTGTTAACTCCAGTAATTAAACTCCAGAGCCAAGGTACGTCTCACACCTTCATAAGCCAGCTGTGATATATCCTGCTACTGTAAAGAATTACCATTTATTGATAATGAAAGGTAAAAATTAACCGCCTATTCAACGATCCCGCTCCTCTTCCAGGAGTTTAAAACCACAGACGTTTCAGAAAAGATTTACTGCAGCTCCTGGCATTGAACCTGCTATTTTAAATGTTTGGGCTGCAAGTGAGGGAATTAATACAACTTCCACTGTGATTGTTTTTATGATTAGTGTAAAATAAAATTTCATGGTGTATCCTTTGCTTGAGCAGCTGCACCAAGCACTGCCTTTTCCTGCTCAAGAAGAGGCTGAACTAAATCTTAATTCCTTATTACCTTTCTTAACACAGTGTATTATTCCAAGCAATTCCTAGGTAGACCCTGAGCAGGGAAAAGAAGCAGAGCCAGGATCAGAGAGTGACAAAAAACAACACAAGTAATAGACAAAAAATCAGATCTATGTCTGGGGAATGTTATGCAGAGTTATTGTCACCAACATTAACGATATCTAGGTGCTGCATATCAGGCAAATCAGATTTATATCACTGTCTTCTGCCAATTGCAGGTGCTCCACCACAACTTGTCAAGACAGCCTGTCTGAGTCTTCACACGTCAGACAGAATCACAGCACTTGGTGTTTTGGTCTGTTGACAGCAATTTATTTTGATGTGTTGTCACAATACGGAATTCTTCGAGGCTCTACACCACAGTGCCAGCGAGTCCTACTGTACTTTCCTGCTGCCAGATGCTACAGGTTCGTAGAGGGAAAAAACACTGACAATTTACAAAAAAAGAAAAAGAAGGGAGACTTTGTAAGTGTGCTGAAGGCATTGGAGCCAAGATGAGCCCTGGGAGCACGGTCAGGGGACAGCACCCCAGCCCTGTGCCTCACGGCAGGCCAGCAGGAGGGACAGGGGACAGTTGTGTCAGGACACTTCATCCCTGTCCAGGGGAACCCCTGCCCTCACTCACCAAGTCCCAGGCCTGCCCATGCCATGTGGCACTGGTCATGTTATTTACATGGAACATGAGCTTGGGCGAATTTCAGGAACTGCCACGTGTGGCCAAGGGGACAGGGCAGTTTCTGGGGTCCCTGTCCTCCCCTGGTCCCAAGCTGTGCAGGTTACCATGGCCACAATGGTAAGCTGGAATAAATACACTGACTACAGAAAGGGAAAGTGTTTAGGACTTAATTTTTCATCTGCCATTTGGCTCAAACTTGAGCACGTTTCCCACTTGGCAGCAGGGTTCCCAGGGGGATGGGGACACTGTGCTGGTGCCAGGGAAACCTTGGGGGTGCCTGCTTAGGGTGAGGGAGCATCCACTGCAGACATCAGCACCAGCCTGCGTGTCCCACATGTCTGGATGCATTTGTCCAAGGAATAGACAAAGTCCAAAATATATCCATTTCCTTGCACTAAATCAAAGCATTCAGTTTTGTCCAAGACATCTGTGTCACCCCAGCAGGTGCCTCTGATGTGGTCCCCAAAGCCCCCAGACTGACCCACTTTCCCCAGGCTTCTCACTTTAAAAAGACAGCAGTTTTCTGACCATATCCATCCTGAATCCTGAGCTACACTTCTGGATGTGGAGATATTTAGATGTGGGGTTTCCCCCGGCCCCACTCTCCCCTCCTGGTTGTGCCTCCCTCCCACCCACTGCAGGCTGGCAGGAGGAGCATTTCCTGAGGAGAGAAACAGACAGATTACAAGGAAAAAGGTTAAAAAAAAAGAAAGAGGTAACTACTAGTGGGGAATTCTTTTCAAGGACTGCTTGATTAGAAACAACCACATTCATATTCAAACCTTTTAGAACCAAGTTGCCTTTCTCAACAAGGTGTCTCTGCGGATATTTGCCTGGCTTTGTTATGGGACTCCTGACACTTCTAATAGAGCTTCTAAATAAAAAAACCCAGTGCATTTGTACTGCCAGGCAATAACCTTCACGTTTTACTCTCCATTCATAATGAAAATTAAGGGCACATGACCTGCATGCTAGGTGGCTTGGAGGACCACAGGCAAGAAAACGTGGAAAGTGTGTGTGGTGAGCATGTCGAGGGACACTGAATTGTGCAGGGGACGCCAGCCAAACACCCTGGGCCAGCCCAGCACCACCTCGAGAGGCTGGCTGGCAGGAAAAGCATTCCTGCTCTGCAGCAACACCGCATGAAAATCTGTTTGTGATTATTTTTCATTCAGAAATATGATACAACAAAGATATCACTATTATTCTGTGTTTCTACTGGAGGAAAAAATACCTAATGCAATTTGATCCCATACCAAAGCGCAGCACTTACAGGAAGGAAGGCTGTAATTTGACAATCAACCCTTATGGAACAAACCTGATGTGCTGAAATGTTTATTCCAGAAGAAATACACAGAGAACATTTCAGTGAAACCAGGTGAAAAGCAGAACATTGATATAAAATATACCACCACTCAGGAAATAAGTGTTAGTACCACTTTTTTTTTGCATCTGGGAATTGGCTCTGGACAGCAGAGCCCACTCTGGGGGAGCCGGCTCAGCCACAGGGCAGCCCCCAGTGCCCCAGCCCCTGGGTGGGGGACAAAGGATAAAAGCCATGGTGGGCAGCAGGAAACTTGCTTGGGGGTCCTGAGCTGTTCTTGAAGAAAGGGACCAGTTCTCTGGGTCGTGTCCAGAGCTCCCTGTGCCATGGCCACAGAACTTTGCCAGCCAAGAATGGGGAGCAGCAGCCCTGGAGCAGGGCAGGGTACGACTACCAATGCCTTGTAACAACACCATGTGTGTGCATGGTGTGAAAATCTATGCAAACATGGGAGAGCACAGGCATGTGCCAGTGGTAGGGATAAGAGCTGGGGCTGGAGACTCCATGCGGGCACCCTGCCACTCGGTCCTCCTGTCGCAGGGATCGCCGTAACCAAATGGAGTCAATGGCGCGGACACCAATTAACACATGCCACTCCGATCCGCCTCTCTGTGCCATACTTTATTAAACACTTTCAGATGTAATTGAACAACACTGTTCCACAATTAAGCACCACACAGTCCTGTACTTTAAAACAAAAGCTATGACAGTTCTGTACTCTATTAGCACTGGTAGATACTGTGTAATGTAGTAAGTAATTAAAAGCTAAAACTACAGTAGTGGAACAATCCTAATCAGGCTCCAATTCCAGTAGTAATACAAGTGTATTAATTTTTTAACACAGTGCAAGTATTTTAGCATTATCCTACAAAACCTACATGTTGCCTGCTCCAAGAATAACCAGACATCCTCTTTTTCTGCTGGCAAGCAGGATGTAACCTGTGATGGTGCCAGAGCATCACCAGTGAAGACACCACCTGTCCCCACGCAGCAGGGACAGGGGCACTGTGCCCGGAGCAGGGAATGCCCACGGCTGTCCTGCCTCCGGCTGTCATCCCCCATGCACAGGGCAGGGAGAGCCCCAGGGCACGGCCACAGCCGCTCCTTCCATGCACGGACACCCAGCAGCCCAAACCTGGGCCAGGGGTCTGCAGCCATAGCGTCCCTGCCACCCCCTCTCCTCGTATGGCAGCGGTGGCTGGAAGGGCAGGAACATCTGCCCAGGGATGCTGTGCTAGCACAGACTGAGGGAGCAGAGCTGCTGACTGGCTCCCCACCCACAGGGGCAGCCGTGCGGAGGGCAGAGGTGCCACCAGGGTGTGACATGCCCGGTGCTGGAGCTTGCATTCTCAAGAACACTTCCAGCTTCTGTCTCTCAGGATAACAAAATGTCAATGCTGTGCTAATTGACTCCACGGCACCGGGCAGAGCGCGCGGCTGCAGCGCCAGCGGTGGCTGCGCTGTCCCCCGGGAGCCAGGGCTGCCACAGCTGGAACGGGCTGGGTGCCACAGCTGGAACGGGCTGGGTGCCACAGCTGGAATGGGCTGGGTGCCACAGCTGGAACGGGCTGGGTGCCACAGCTGGAACGGACTGGGTGCCACAGCTGGAATGGGCTGGGTGCCACAGCTGGAACGGGCTGGGTGCCACAGCTGGAACGGGCTGGGTGCCACAGCTGGAACGGGCTGGGTGCCACGGCACCGGCGCCCTGCCACAGCCGCACCGCCAGCACAGCCGGCCCCACCCACCGCTCACCAGCTCCAGAGCTGCCTCAACGGGAGCAAGAACCGTGGGCAAGGTGGAGACGCGGGCTGGGAAAGAGCAGATCCACACCCAGCACCGCTCTGCGGAACGGAGTCTGCCCAGCTGCAGCACCCAGCGCGAATCAGACTCGCCCTCGTGGAGGGGGACAAACCCAAGGACACAGAACAGCCCTTCCTGCCCTTCTTCCTCTGCTGACTCTGCACTACTTCATGGCTAAGGAGGAAGATGATGGATTCATCCAAACAAACACAAACGTTTTGGGATGCCATTTCCAGCCGCACACCAAGGCCCAGGGGAGTGGGCTTACAGGGACACAGCAGGCTTTGTCCCCTGCCAGCCATGTGTTTTCTGGTGCAGAACACATGGACAACTGTGTTCCCACTCCCTGAGGGCAGCTCTGGAATTCCTGAGAAGAGCCTATTGGCTTGCAAATTTAAAGCTAAAATTAAAACCACTTCTGAACGCATAGTGGCATGTACATTTCTGATAGGCTCCCATTAACTTTGTTATGCAAGTTTGAAGATTTAAACCATTACAATTTCTGTATTGTGATATAGTTGCTATGGCATCATCGCTAAACTCCATCTTGCATACCTATGGAATGGGATGAGGACAGAGGAACTGCAATGGAAGCTGAAGAGAGGCTTAAAGGGCTGCATGGAAGTGTGAACTCATGAAGATAATTCTAAGCTACCCTTTTGTCCTCCCTGGCAGAAGAAACGTGACCCAAAATACAGACGCTGCACCTGGCTCCCTCCAACCACGGGGATCAAATCCAGCACTGCAAACACAGCACTTACTGCCAGCATGCGAGTGCAGACACTCAACCAGCCAAGTGACCTTTTCTCCATTCAACAGTCTCTTAAAAGCAGAATTTGTTGTGAAGGCTTTGTGCTTAAAGAATGTATGAATTTATGTCAAATCCATCAGTCCAGGGGCTGATAATTGCTTAGGTTGAGATGGCACTGGGGCTAGGCACAGAGAGAAGGAAAGGGAATACACCAGTTATTTATTAACTTGAGTCCCCAAAGCCTTGTTATATTCCCAAATCACAACCCTACTGGCATAAGAGACTGCTGAGATGGAAATCTCTTAGCAGCTGCCTCTCCTGCTCCCGAGCCAGTGCTCCCCTCCGTGCCGAGTGATGAGGTGGCTTTAACGCCCGCTGCAGGAGCAGAATTTAATGCACCCCATAAAAAAATCATGTACTGCCCTAAAAATCCTACAGCACTCCTTTGACATTCGAGTGCTTCCAACCCAAGGTTTGTATCTGAAGTCTCTCCTCTCCTGGGCTGGTGCTGTGGAGCAGGAGCAGTGGATGAGCCCCCCAAGCCCCAGGTCTGCTGCATCCCCGTGACCCCCTGCACCCAGAGCATGCTGAACAGGGATGCCAGCTCTGCTGACCCTGCTCCTAAAGAAGTTTTGAGATTATGCCTCCAGGTCTGAATGGGACTTAAGTGCTTCCTCGGCCTTCTGCTGGCACAGGGCAGGTGGTGGGTACAGAAAACACTACAGGAATCAATAAAACCAGCCAAGGTAATGAGAGGAGAAGCCACCTTCACCCATAAAGTAAGGAAACACACTGATTTTAAAAACAAAACCACAAAATCTGTGGTGCCACACATATGGTTTGATGCTGATTATTGTACAGAAATGAATCTGGGATTTATGTCATTAAGGATGAAAATCTCTAAGATCCTTGCAAGCACAGGCATCTTTCTGATACAGAAAACAATAATTTTGACTGCTTCTGGAAACCAGCCTCCTGGCTTTCAGAGGGTTTTTTACGGTTGTTGATTCTGGCTTGTAAAGGAGAAGTTCCTCAGGAGGAGTGCTGGAACCAAGTCCCACAGCTATGTGCAAACATCATCCTGTGAAACCCCACCCAGCAGAGCTGCCATCGGTGTGGTTCGTAATCCTAGATTTGAGCAGCTTTTCTGACTGCAAGCTGTCTGGGTAATTGCTAAGCTGTCTGCGAATTACTATTGAACTCTGTCCTTTTTTATCTCACTGACTGACTACTATTTGTTATTAGTCCAAGTAATAATAATATATTAACGTACACGCTTAATATACAGAAGTGTATGTTTGTACTGCAACTGCACTGCACTCTGCACTCTGCAGCGTGGGAAAGCACCGTGAGCGGAGCCAGCAGTCACACAGGGACCCAGCTATCATCTCCCCAAAGGCCACACAGCCCACAGGCTCAGTATTCAGTGATTCCTACACATCAAGTGCTTTGCTCTGACTGGCAATGCTGGAAAACTCATGGACCTTCCTTGCCCGGGCTCACGCTGCACCACGCTCTGGAATGGTGTCCCAGAGCCACGGCCAGCTCGCTATCCCCACGAAGGGGCTGTGCTGGCTGCAGGAGCGTCTCCTGGCACACGGGCAGGGCTGGAGCTGCAGCCAGCTGGGGGAGAGGAGAGGGGTGAGGCACTGGCACCTCCCAGAGCTCCTGGCTGGGGACACTCAGCTCCACGGATGTCCCTTCCCAGCTCCCGGAGCGCTGAGTCCCTCCCTGAGCTGCCCCCAGGAGCTGATGGGCCAGGTCTCCCCTCCCAGTTCTGTCTGTGTAGATTCTGTTAACCAAAATACGGTAGAGTTTCCACACCATATTTATCACTACGGCAGCTCAGCACCTGGCAGCAGCTCCCACCTTCACACACAGCATCTGGGCACTGGACCACGCTTAGAAGCTGGTGCAATTCGTTCACTTTCAAAAGGAAAGCTGGGAAAGTCGACTCCAGAGAGGAATTCTTTTTTGTTGACCTCTCCACAAAAAGAGCGAAATGACCTGACTAATAGGGTTAAACATCCTTCTCCTGAGGCAGCAGCTGCCAGCCTGGGCCAGCCTCAGCTCTGCTGAACACGCCTGCAGCTGCCAACTAACTCATGGGGAAGCAGAGCTAGAGAATGGCAGTGGTCGATAAATTTAATTTCTTATTAGCAAAACACTAATCAATAATCCAAACCAATTTTTTTTTTCTTCCTTCTATATTTTATGCTTATTTGTGATGGGGAAAAGAGACAAATTACCACTACATTGTCATTGGAGAGTTACTGCCATGAGGTTATGGTCCAAGAAAATTAGAAGGGCCAAAGTCCAACTAGAACTTCACCTGGCTGCTGCCGTGAGACCCACCAAGTGTTTCTATCAATACATTAGAAACAAAGCAGGGCTAAGGAGGACTTCCACCTCTTACTGGATGTGGGGGCAATCACAGTGAGAAAGGATGAGGAAAAGGCTGAGGCTCAGAGGGAACCCCCTGGCACCCCATAACTACCTAAAGGAGGTTGGAGCCAGGTGGGGGTCAGCCTCCTCTCCCAAGCAACAGGTCAAGAGCTTCAAGCTGAGCCAGAGGACGTTTGGATTAGATACTGGGAAAAAGTCTTGACAGAGGGGATTGTCAAGTCCTGGCACAGCTGCCCAGGGCAGTGGTGGAGTCCTGATCCCTGCAGGGATTTAAAAGTCGTGTGTATGTGGCACCTGGGGACAGGGGTTAGTGGTGGCCTTGGCAGTGATTGGTGAACGGTTGGACTCAGGGCTTTTCTAACCTGAATGATTCTGTGATTAGCTGAACTTAATTACTCCCTGAACCTGGTGGTTAGTGAGAGTGCAGATGAAGCTCTTGATGGAGATGACCTGACAACAGTTAATTGTAAACTTGATATAAACAACACTCATTGATGTGTTTTTCTTAAATAGGAATCATGAACTGATTTCTCATGTTGTGGTGCTTTTCCTTTTTACCAGCTCATCATTCTGTCTCCCATAAAGACTGAAATTTCATACTTGTGTGATTATTGAACCATTGTACCCTCCCCCTAAAAGCATGTTTCTCAACCTTCTGTTTGGAAAGAAAAGTCTCACATTAAAAAAAAAAAAAACAAACTCATTTTAAAAATAAGTTTCATATGTGCAATTCTGGGGTACTTATGATACAAAGCTGTTACTGCTATCAGTGATGTCATCACTATCTTGATGTCATTCTTAAAAGTCCTTATTCTGAGACTTTGATTATTTTTAATCCTTATTCCAATGTAGAACAACTGCCATTTTCTTCTGAAATTGGCCACTTCAGCACAAACTGCTCCCTCTAGAAGATCGAGTGGAAGAGCTCAGTGTGTTTGGAGTATCTTGGCCTAGATCCAAATTCCTGAATCGCTGATCAAAATTCTGGAGGCAACCAAAACAGTAAAACACAAAACAGTATAAACCCTGGGTATGAAAGGCCTGGCCTGGCTTCAGTGAGTGCAGAGGCTGAGCAGGAGGGCTGATGGCTGTGGGAGATGGGGCTGCACGGGCACGGAGCATCGCCGGAGCCGCACGGCTGTGATAGATGGGCTGCAAAATCGTACCAAGAACAGTAAAAGACGTGAACTTTCTGATTAAAGATGAAGAAGTAGGTGATTAGCAATCTGCAGGGAACTCGAGGCTTGGCCACGGTCTGCTGGTCTAAGAGACGTGGGCAGCGCTTGGCTGCAGCGGTCGAGGACCCAGCACGGCTCAGACCTTGTTCCAGTATCAAAAGTCCTGATTACTGATGAGTTATTAGATATAGCCATCTCAAGGATTCTAAAAAATACACCATTTGTATTCAAATATTTCATTTCCCAAGCCCCTTTCACTGCAGCAGCAGTCACACACACTTTCTCATGTAAATAATGCCTCAAAACAATCACATGATAATTATTCAGTCCAAACCAAACAACAACTACTAATTAAACTGAATAGAAAACAGTGCAGCAGAGAAAAGCCTGCAAAGGGCCTCATGTTGTTCACAGCAATTCTAACCTAAAATAAAAGCTGTGAGCAGGAAGGTGCCATGTAGGGAGCTCCACCTAACTTGTTGTGCTGTTATTTGCACAGTTTTAATAGGATTTTTCTATTAATCTGTGACAAACCATGAAATTTTATATTTTCACCATGACCAAGCCATGAAATTCGCCAACTTTGTCCATGATTTACATTGGGTCATAGCTATAAGGTCTGTTATGCTTTTTAACTAAATAACTACTACAGCTTCCCCTTTGGATGGAATGAAGAATTTGCCTATAATTAAAGCAGGAATTGTTAACTGCTGGCAGTAAAAGTTTACAGCATTGTTTGACAGTCACAAAGATAAGCCAGTAAAACCCTGGGATGCTGCATCTACCTGCGCTTCCCAGCCCCCCCAACAATAGGGTTCTATCTCTCAGCATCACGAAATCAATCTCAGATTAGGTAATGAAATATGCACCAGCCTTTTCCCAGAACCTTTGACAAATCACACACAATCCTAAATCTTCATAAATCACGATTAAAGACAAGTATATCATCACCAACGCATATATCTTTCCATGCCTGACCCAGAGACTAATGAGAAAAGGCCTAGACTATCTCATCTGATTAATTAATTCAAAATGTCTGCTGTTATTCAAATGTGAGGCTGGTATTATTTGAATAACACTTGACAGCAGTGCCTGAAGATATCATTTCTGATTTGTGAAGCTGCTGCTGCATAACTGATGATAGTTTATGAAAATGTTCCATCGAAGCTGCTTTTCTTGGCACAACTGTGAAAGATTTTCTGGAGAGAGGGTTTTGTGTCAGTAGTTGATGCTGCTAACATTGTCAAATATTTCCAAAATCTGTAACATCTTGGAAGCCCTTTCTTCCTGAAGCCTTGTTGAATATTAGTGTCTTCGTTCTCTGAGAAATAAATATCTCTCTCTATAGATATATATATATATATATGTCTGCAGCAAAGCCAAAGGCAGCTGGGTTTGACCCTTTCCATGCTGCCTGCTCCTCACCAGGTCTGGGGAACAGACCATCATCTCCCACAGCCAAGGAAGGGCTCAGGGAGCCTGCCTGCTCTGGCAGACTCCTCACGTGCTATGTTCCTAGGGGCTCTTAGGGGTATTTTTTATAGGTGGGAGGGAGCAGTACTGTAATTCCATAATGAGATGCCCCACTGGAGCGGTCACCAGGCACAAGTTTATTTCTCTTTTCCCTGCTGCAGTGGCACTGAGCACTGGGAAGGCTGCACAGAGGGTGCCTGCTCTGCTGAACACCTACCAGGGCAGGAACTAGCAGGTGCCATTGCCAAAGGATCGCTGAGATCAAGGCCGTGACCCCAGCTGTGCCACCAAAACACAAACCTTCCCTGCAGGCACCGAAGGGCTCTGGTTGCAGAGCCGGGGGAGAGCAGGCTCCTCAGGGTCTCAGAAATGCACACAAACCTGTTTCCTCTGCCTCCAGCCACTCACGGTGCTCCAGGGAGAGCTCTGCTCCCGGGGGAGTGATCTGCCTACCTGGGGAGTTTGTTCCAAACAAAACTCACAGCAAAGGCTCCACGGTTTTTCCTGAGGTATTTATGGACTGAAATGTGCTGAGACTCTTGTCCAGCACATAAAGGGAGGAAGCTGGGTTAATGTAAAAGCAGAGCAGCACCTGCCCAGGCTGAGTTTGCAGTGCTGCTGGAGGGCCTGATCCATCCAGACCGGGGAGGAGCAGCTCACAGCACACCCCCAGCGAGGGCAAAGATGCTCAGTACTTAATTTTATAGCACCTGTAATAAAGCCATGAGAGCAGCATTCTGCAGGCCACTGGGCCTTTGAGGCACTATTATTAAAAACAATTTAAATTACAACTCTGTAAAAACAATTTTTTAACAGAAATCTTTGGTTTAAAATTTTCTTTTTCCAGGAGATGATAATAATCATCATGTTATTCTAAATACACCATAGCACAAAATACCTACAACTAGTTACAATCAATTTTATTGTGGAATGTGAATGTGATGCCAAGCTCATACCAGTGTTAAACTGGGCTGTTCTGAAGCCATGGAGCCATGAGCACTAAAGAAGAGGATGTAAAATGTATGGACTAAACCAAATATAAATCAATCATTATGACAGAAGTAGCACTTATTTGAGAGTCAGAAGTGAACAAAATATTCTGTGTCAGCAAAATGTCTCCTGTCAAAACCTGCTCTTTAAAATTTCACTACAATGTGCTGAGACAAATGTCCTTTGCAACTCCGTGGAAGGAAGCATATTCTAAATCTTCATAATTCAACCCTTCCCTGTTTTCAGGCAACAAAGCAAGCCTGAAAGGGTTCAGCATTCCTGCTGATGGGGTAAACGCCGCACTTGGTGAGCAGAGTGCTGCCCCTGCTCCAGCCAGCGCTCACCAGCACAGGCAGCACCTCTGGCCCAGCCAGGAGCCGTGGGGAGGAGGCACCCACAGTGCTCCCTGTCCTGGCCATCCCTGAGCAGTCAGCCTGGAGCTCGTGGAGGCCAGCAGACACTCCAAAGCAACGGCTGTGTTCACCTGCCAGTGACTCAGGACCGTGGCCTGCACCTCTGGCCATGGCCCCGGGGTCGGTGGGATGCACACCAGGGATGCCTCGTGCCCGGGGCTGCTCCAGTGTCACACCAGCCACGTCTCTTCCTGCCCCACCTCTGCCAGCCAAGGGGCTGAGGAGGTGCTGCTGCACCCCCTGTGCCCAGAGCTGCTCCTCCATGGGCCAGCTCTGGTCGCCATCCTGGGCACGCTGCTTCCTTCCCAGCCATCCTGACTACAGCCTAGCAGGATCCCAGCTCCCTTCAGCCCTCTGTCCAGAACCTCCCACTCCCTCCCTCTGCGCCGTTTAAAGTAGACCATTTATCTTTGATTAAATTATAAATGTTTGAGCCCAGTTAAATCTTACAACTGAGCGATCTGGGCGAATGTCGTCTTCTCTTCCTCCCCTTTATCCTTCCCAAACACATCACATGTTCCTGAGGAGTTCTGCATTATGTCACTCTTCAGTATATAAAATAAAGGGCAGGCATCTAAATCAGATCTCTGTTCTTCCTTACTTGGGATGACAGCACAAGCTGAACACTTTTGGTGGTTACACAGTTTGCCAATCTGCCACTGCCTTAAGATACATAAAATACCAAATTTAAGACTTCAAAAGGGTGACTCCATTTATGTCATCGTACTCAAGAAAAAGCAACATTTTCCAGTTTGAAAATGCTAGGGGAGTGTGCAAAGGTCTGTGAGATGTCCCATACTGCTGGGAAAGTGAAAATGTAACAAAGGTTTCATGTTTATCCATTCAAAAGAAGAACTGTATTTTTTTTTTCAATTATATGTTTTAAATTGGACACAATCTGCCATAGTTTCTAAACCAGCAGAATTAAAGGTCTGAAATCCACTGCAACTTCTAAAAAATCAAAAACCATTGGAGAGGACAAAGGCAAAGCAAGGGCTGTTGGCAACAACCTCTTCCAACTTGAGTCTATTTTTGCAACTTTAGACATTAAAAAAACTGTTTGAAGATTAAAAATGCATAAAACTCGCAATTGACATTTATTTCCTGGAAAACAATCTATTTTTTCAGAGATGGCTTTTCCAGAAGATGATAAACTCCTTCTCCTTATGTTGTGCCTTAAGACATCATGTGCTTTTATCCTTTAGCAAAATATGAACCAGCTCCAAGGCTGACAATGCCAAGAACCATGACAAAATGGATTATTAATGAGAAACTGATCTCCAGAACTCTATTAATTTATGTCTTCCTGTCGGATCCCAAAGATGTATCAGCCCTCTCACTCAAAGAAAAAAATGCCAACATTGTACTTTGTTTTAAAGTTCTGCTTAGATGAAGAATTCATTATCCAAAGCAGTGTTGTGTTATTTCAGGCTCCTTGTAGAATAAAGATTCTTTATCAAATAGCTTAAAAAGCCACTGACAAGTGTGAGGATCTTGCAAAATATATTTACATCAACAATTCAATGAGGAATCTTGGATTTTTAACCTTTTTTTTTCTTTCCTCAGCAACACTCCTCGCCTTGTTCTGACCTCAGCACTTTGGAAATGGAGACCATGAAATTCCATCAGTAAAACCTCAGAAAAACTAACACGATGATGAGCTTTTGAAATTCTTAATTGTACTAATTATTCCACTGAATATAACAATCTCACACGCAAACAGAAGAAATCCAATTTCTTCATTGAGCACGAACAACAAACAGACAAAATATCCTTTTAAGCCTCCATGAAAAAATCTATCTAATCTGTGCTTATCATAATATTTATGAAATAAAAAACAGAGAGAAAAAATTGCTGTAATGTACTCTGGATGACCTCTGCTTGTGCGAGAGAATGAAAACAGCCTTTTGCTTTTCAATCCCCATCAAAGTGGAGTTAAAGGAGGGACAGCATTCCCTTGCTCACTGCCATTAATCATTGCTTTCTTCAAGCAAGTGCGTATTAATTTCTGTCATCCCAAACATCATCGAGTATTGTTACAGCACCGTTCACTCCTCATTCACCACCAGTTGTTACCAGTTTCCCTACACTGAGCAGAGACAGGGTGAATCGTGTGGATTTCAGTGTTGGAGGCCTTTATCCCTGGGGTGCTGACACCAATTAAGCCATTTCAAGAAGAAATGAGAGCAGGCGCAGCCCTCGGCGGCAAGGAGAGCTCGCACCCAGGCCTGGCCGGGTGCCTCAGCT
>NC_089664.1:10880000-10915000 GCF_037042795.1 Molothrus aeneus | reverse complement strand
TCACTGCCCTAACAAGTGGAGGGGAAGCAAGAAATAATTCACAAAAAAAAATCCTCAGCTGCCTTTGGAGGGCAAATCTCCCCCAGCGTCCCATGCCAGCGCTGGGTACCCAGAGAACTCCACCAGTGCCAAACCTCCCCAGCCCTGTGGCTGGAGGCATCGGGCAGGGTTGTGGTGCCCACACCCCAGCGCCCACTCTGCCGTCCTCGGGCTTCCTTTCTCCTTTTCACCCAGTGCAACACAAGAAAGAAATACGAGGTAGAAAAACTGATAGTTCCCACTCTATTTGAATAACAAGTGAAATCCTAAAAATCCCTCCACTGCATGTTATTACCAAGTGTATCTCCAGGTTTTATAGTGACAGGACTGTGCTATAATTTCTGAGAAAACCTCGGCATAAAGCTCCATAAACCCAACCACTCCTGTAATGTATCACCTTATCTAGTGCACAATCATTTCCACAACTTTTCATGTTAGTATAATTTGTACAAAAATGGTAATAAATACATCCTTGAAGTCAAATAAGAATCATTGCACAATCTACTGTAACTTGTTCTTACTAGTGACAGTCAATCACGCTACCAGGATCTCACATGAAAGAAAATAAGCAAACATTTGGGTGTTCTGTAATTACAAACCTCGCTAAAAGCACGCTTCCTTCTTTAATCAACAAATATAAGAAAGTGTGTCTGGCACAGCCTTTTGAGTGTGCCAACATGCCTTGAACAGCTACTGAACAAGGAGAGCACCGATCCCCAGCAACGGGAGCAAACCTTCTCCTTCTGTACTGAGCAAGCCAACCACCAAGGCACGAAACCCTGATATCCTTTAAGGAAGGTCTAACCATGGAGTAAAAAAACATTCCTGATTAAAGCCAAGAAAAGAAGAAGTCTAAGGAAAGCTTAATTTCTTCATCTCCAGGAGGTAGGACTCATCTGCGGCCAAAATGGAATGAAGCGGATACTGTAAATTTACCTCTGACATAACAATTTTAATTAAACCAAACAGTTGATAAAAATATTCCTTTTTAACACACAGCACCAAGTCAACACAACCTTCACAAAAAATCAGACAGATAGCATTCCCATTTTAGAGATAAGAGAAGCAAGCTCTGGCATTCAGTTCCATGAGGCGGTGGCCAAGCTCGGGGTGTGCCCTACCAAGGTCACCACATCCCTCCTCACCACATCCCTTACAGAAACTGGGGAAGAAGGTTCCTTCCCCAGCCAACAGCAGCACCAGGACTCAAACCCGCAGTGCCAGGATTTCCTCTCCAGCACCATCTTCTCCTGAAACAACGCCATCAGGGCTCTACTGGTAAAGTTAAGGTCGGCTTCAGAACATTTTCATTACTTAGTTCTTTTGTTCAACAATCTGAAACCCAAAATGAGCAGCTGGAGCCCAGCAACGCTTCCTTTTGCTGCCTGTGAGAACTGACTTTGCAGTGTCGGGTGATGTTTTGTTCCTTCCAGTATCAAAAAGGTTCACTATGACAACTAAAGTTTTGGATTGTACATTCCTGATGGGATTCTTTGGGCCAAGCTCTGGGGAGCCGTCGTGCTTCCCATGAGAACGGCCCTGGCCCCCGTGTGGGGGAGCAGGGCGGGCACGGCGGGCACGGCGGGCACGGCGGGCAGGGACCCGCAGCGCACGTGCCACTCGTCCTGCGCCTATGAAACCCCCGTGGCTCCGGGGAGGCCGCCGCGCTTTGTGTCTCATGTGCTTCATGTTAAAGATTTCCCAACAGTGATAGACTTCAGCTGCCAGGATCAGGGAGAGCATGTGCATCCAGCATGAACAGCCCCCACACACAGCTCTGGGCCATTTTTTTATCCTTTTTCCTTTCTTTTAAATAACTATTGGGGCTCATAACAAGCACTGTCACTACAGCACTGCTCCCCTGATTGACTTTGCGACAATGATCTGTGGAGGAGATGGGCACTCAAACAGCCACTCTGCTGCACTCAGGCAAAGAGGACTAGAAAGGCTCGGGTTGGGTTTGCTTTGGGTTTATTTTTTGCTAAATTTTTGTTCCGGTTCCGAATTACTTCTCTGATTTTTTAAAAAACAGTATTGCAAAACCAAAACTAATCACAAAACTGTAGTAAAGCGGCTCAGAGGCTGAATGAAAACCACACATGCACACACACACCAAAACTCCAATCCTCAAAAAACAAAGGGAAAATTGAACTCTATCAGAACACCTCATCTTTGAGCCATCCTGGAGCATCCTGCTACAGCAGAGGTCTCAGCACAGTGATCTTATGTATCATATATGCTCTAATAAATAGGTTCAATGAGTTGAGTTAAGGGCAGGGTTTAACTATTAACTCTAAATTCCCTCACTCTTATGGCTGTAAGTCAATCCCTTAATGTTACTTTAACACAATTCCTGACAGTTGAATAAAATCTATGGTCAATATTACAACCCCTTCTTTCCTAAAGGAAGGAAAATACATGTGTGATTTGCATCTGAAATGGTGGGAAAGCTGTGGGTGAGTGGGGGTGACAAATGTCCACAGCCCTATTGGCCAGGAATCCGAGCCTTCCATTTGCCTTCAGCCAGCCGGGCCCTCACACCAGCCCTCAAAACAGCAGAACTGGCAAAACCACCTCCACACAGGTACAGCTCTCAGCACAGCAGCTGGGAGCAGGCAGAGACATTAGAATACAAAGCTGTAAGATATATCTAAAATAATCCCACAAAAATCAGATGACACAAAGAATTCTAATACTTTCCTTTTGTTAAGATACAGTAACTGAGAATACAATGAAATTCTTCATGTTCAGTATCTCCCATTAGATCAATTAATATTCAGAGAAAGGCTTTAACATGAAGTTTAAATAATCATAGAAGGAGAAAAAGAACCACCAATGTTCTAGAAGCTTCTCTAGACCTTTCAATCAATTTTATTTATATGCAAAACCAAGAGAAACTCAGAAAAAACAAAGCTCCTCCTGATGCTAAAGCTCTCAATTTACTGACAGGCAAATGGCTTCATGCTGCCACTTAATCTCATTTCTTGCATAATGCCCTCTAATTAGCATATCAAAGTGAATTAATACTTCTAGGGCATTAGCAATGGGAAAATCTGCTCCAGGCTTCACAATAGCAGTTAAGCAAGAGCCAAGAAATCCTCAAAAACACCACAAACCACTTTGCATTGCAAAACTGTTCAATTTATTTATCCTCTCTCTCTAAACACTTTTACCGCACACTGTTTTACTACTGTTCACCAAACAAAATGATAATTGCCAAAGTTACCAGCATCTGTAATGCCTGTTTAGAATCTTAATTTAGATTGTGTACTTGAAGCTCTCTAGATGCTTCCATTGACCCCGTCATACACCACAGGACATAATGGAAAACTGTTGTTCTTTTAAAAAATGCCGTCAGGATAATATTATTAAATAACCTTTTCCACTTACAATAAATGATTAAAAATTAAATAATCTATGACAAAGCCACCTGCTGGACAATAAGGAATGAGAGATTGGCTTTAAATGTTGATGCATGACTGAAGTATAGCAAAAGGGTTTGACCTGTAAACACATGATCCAAACCCACCTCCCTTCCAGGTGATGGATTTGTATTACATGGGATATTCAGTGATTCACATTGTTGCAGTCCCTGTGACTGTGCAACACGCATTGAACTGATCATTAACAAAAGAACTGAAACACCTCAAAGAACATAAAATTAAAGTAAGTGCATAATGATTTTTACTATATGCTTTTATGCAAAACATGCTATTTTTATTCAATTCCTGATGCAATAAACACATTTGAGCTGTTACAATCAGAGATCAGAGCTTTTCTCCTTTAAAAAATGTTTTTAGAATCCACATTCAATCACAGGTCACTTTGCAAAATATAAACTGTAATTTATAAACAAGGTCTAAAAACCCCTGAAACTTCATCACCTTTGGGCTCTGCAGCAGTCTTTAAAAATAGAAATAGACCACTGAGGGGAAAAAAAAACAAACACCCAAACCCTACCTCCCAACACCAGTACTCCCACCCTAAGCCCAGGAAGGGCCTGGAGCACCAAAGGAAGGCCAATAACAAAGAGTAGAAGAAAATGCCGGGGGGCAGTGGGGTTTTCTGCATTTCTGTTTGCAACACGGAGGGGAAAAAAAAGTACAGTAATAACAAAATAAATTATGCTGGATATTTATCTGGCGCTTCGAGCCTTCCTGAAGAATGTGCATTACTGAAAAACCCAGTGTTGAAGGACCAGGCTGCATTACCTTTCCTATTTAATTCCCTGCTTCCTCCCTCAGTCCCGGCAGCACGATGGAGGAGCTCTAATGTCCAGCTGAGCTGCACAATTCATCTGTTTGGCTGATGAACTACTCCAACTCTATAAAAGCATGAACTGTAAGAGCTGACAGAAACTTTAATAATTTATATTAAATATTGATGTGAATTATTTACTCCATTCACACTTAAAGCCAGGAATTGCCTACCGGAGAAAAGCAAACGTGACAAAAGGTCAACACGCTGGTGAGAAAAGGCAGGCGGTGTCAGGCATGTGTTATCTGAACCATGCTGATCACCTTGATAAGCGAAGAGCATTAAACATGACTGCTGAGCAAACAAACAAAGCATTCTTCTCGGGGTGTCAATCGCGGCTCCGACAGCTCGGGCTCAGCGCGGCGCCGGGCGCGGATGCGGCTCCGCTCGGGGCTCCGCTGCTTTGGGCTCCTCGCGCGGAGCCGCCTCCGCTCCCGCCGCCGAGCAAGCACGCACCGCGCCGCCACGGGCCCCACGGGCAAGGAGCGGAGGAACGGCCCGAAACCCGAGGCCACGTCCGCACCGGACCGCCACGCGCTCCGCTCCGGAATTATTAACACGGCCTTCGTGCGGGTTTAAATATTGCCTTGCATTTGTAACAATTTAGAGTGTCTAATTCTGCTTATATTTGTCTACGGTAGACTGCAAATATCATTATATTAATGCTCCACACAAATCAATGTTTAAATTGAAAAAAGACAGCATAATATCCATATCATACAATTTTACCATTGAAAGCTGCAGGAACAGAGCTTGATAAATGTGTTAAATCCTGGGAAAAAAAAAAAAAAAGAAAAAAAAAAGACTGTTTTGCATTCCCTACATGCCATGATAATAATTTATCTCTGAATGCAAAAATTCCTTAACTTACAACAAGCATCCTAAAATACACCACACGGTAACTGCTATAATTTGGTATTTTCAGATAAGCGAGCAAATGTGTAGAATTCAAAAATAAATGGAAGGACATGAAAGACAGCTATAAAATAAAATAAATAAAATAAATCCTTCCTCCTGAATAAATTAGTATTGACAAGTAGGGCCAAATTTATCCCTTACAGTGGGGGGGAAAAAAATCTCTGGAACCACTTATCCCAGTACTCAAGGTGAAGATGGATATTTAAATGCAACAAGGAGCACCAGCAATAGGAAGCGCTGAAGGTAAGGTGCAGTCTCAGGTTCTGTGAGACAAAATACCACAAATTTCTCTAATGTCTATAATCACCAAATCGCCATTTTCTCAACTAGAGAAGTGCCCTGGTAGAAATCCACCAAAGAACCAGGCTGCTGATAATGAATGTGTTGGAAACAGATGACCAAATGACAACCAAGACACTTTATTCAATTTATTTTTTCCTAGTAGGACATTTATGAAGAAAAGCAATGTCATTGCCATAAGGACAGTGCAAACGACCAAACGTTCTGCTGCACGGCATTATTTGTAATACATCTGCTGGCAATTAAAAAAATACATTCAAAAGTACAACCACTGGGTCCGTGACAAACCTTGGTACTGAAGCATGAGATGGAAGCAAAATCTAAACAATTTAAGCTGAGCTGGATGCACATAAACGCCCAGCACTGACTTCTTCAGGTAGTTAGGGAACAACAAAATATGTATTTAGCGGCTTGGGAAAAAAAGCAGGACTGTACATAAATATTTTAAAGAGCTAAAGTAAGTAACAATAACATCAGAGCTGATATTTAGAAAATAGCCAAGATGCACACACACACTCCCACACACACCCACATATATGTATGCTGTCAGTGCCATTTCATTGTTCCATCTGCGTCCTCTCATGCTCCGGCAGGACTGAGGGTTACAGTGGATTACTGAGAGTTGTTCGCACTGAACCCTCGCTGGAAAGTTGCAATTTGTGCAGTGCAAGGGCAGAGTGCTGCGCCTGGCTGCTCCAGCCGCGCGGTGCCCACAGGGGTTAACATTTCCCTTGCAGCGTGCCAGCAGGGCAGGCTGCTCCAAGGAGTCCCCGGCCGCGGCTCCAGCCCTGCAGCGCATTGACAAGGGGCGTTCCTGAGCCCGGCCAGGTCATCAATAAGGAGCTTTGCAGCCAGGCGGGCCCGGTGCAGCCCTTTCATCACAGGCACGGCAGCGCACGGCCGGTCACAGCTGTAGCAATAAACATAAAGGTAACTTACACGGGAACAGCGAGGATTAACCCCGTGGCTAACACGCGGTTTGTCCGGTTTCCAGAGCTTTTTTCATTCATTCTTTAACACCAAAATCTATGCAAGGGGAGAACGTTCTTAATGAACATTTTCATCCTCTCTCTTTAGACATAAAAAATAGTTGCAGCAGCCCGAGCAGCCGAGCAGGCCTTTCACTTCCCCTGCGGACACCTCCTGCAGTCGAGAAGTTCATTAACTTTTATGATCTTCCCAAGTCAGTCCTGCTTATAAGCCTCACAAAGGCCACAAATCTGGCAAACCATCATGTATGCCATTAGGCTTTACTAGGAAATGAATGCTATTTAGGGGTGGTGGTGACAGTAAATTCGGGGTTGCTTGGCAGCTATCATTGTTGCTGCTGGACTTGGGGAAATAAATAAATAAATAAAGAACTGTAGATGTGTGCACCGTTATGCACGTGAATTCAGACATTTTTATAAATGTGTGATCCTGTCTCCACAAATGACTTTTAAAGACAAAAACCTAAATTATCTATCGGCACAGTCCAGGACCTAATAATATGTTGCTCCATTGGGAAATAATTGCAATTCTCTAAGACATTTTAAAACTACAAGAATTAATATATTTTCACTTCTTTCTCCACAAGAATAATCAGGACCCCAGGTTGAGCAACATCCTGGAGGAAGCTTAATAAAATCACCAGTCTGTAGGTGTTTTAGTCAGTAAAAAAGAGCTATTAAAAAAAAAAACCAAACAATGGTGCAAATCAGTTTTTGATTCCTTCTGGCAGGACGTGAGGAAGCGGAGTGTGACACAGGTATGCAACAGATGTGAGCGTGTGCCCAGTGACACCTCAGGGACGGGCAGAGCACAGCCAAAGGGAGCCAGCGGCTCCTCACTCGCTCATCTTCCTGTTTATTGGAGGGGCTTCGGAAGAACTCTGGTATAATTTTTCTTTGAACTAATTAAAGCCAGAGGTGGCAGTTTCTTTATGAACACCGTGCTACCTTGTGGTTGCCTCTCAGAATACACACAGCTATTAATAGCTGTAAAGCACTTAAATGTATTATGCAGCACTTTTGAAAATGTTAAAATGTTAAAAAAGAAATGTCAGGCTAAATTCAGTAACTCAGTGATTTGCTTTGTACATGGTAAATACCTCACAGGGAGAAAAAATAAAAATCTTCAGCTCCTGACCCTGTGTGAGGCTTTCAGAAATGAGATGCATCCATTAACCCTTGCTGGGAAGTGACAGAGTGGCTCCATGCAAATTGAGGATTCCTCCTTGTGCTCTCTCCCATCCAGTCTCACAAAGTCCTTGCTGAAACTACTGTACTGAAACTACTAAAATGCAAATAAATACATAATTCAATATAAAAATTACTTAAATATCGCATGACTTGTTTCTGAACAGATATGACTTCCTCACCTCTGGAGGAAGGCAGTGATGAAGCCATCACAGCAATTCCCACACCCAGGTAAACTTTGGTTCTGATCAGGAAGAATTAAACACCAGCACACGACCCCATGGGAGGCAGGTTTAAGCACCTGGTGATTGTCGGACCCCAAGACAATGCAGAGCCCTAGGTGGAGAGCGGGACACCTCTGCTTTAACTGCATCTCAGACCCTTCCTCGAGCTTCCAGTTTGGAATTGAGCCGTTCCCTCCGAGAACAGCTTCCAGATAACGGGCTGCAATTTATTTTCAGGTTTTCTTTGGTTTAGCACACTATGTAAAGCCTGAACAGACATTTCACCTCAACTGGGAGACCCTGAGTGAAGGTCCCCTTCCGGGAAGAGTTTTTGGTGGAGGTGTGGATCCATCTCCATCAATCACTCAGAGCATTAATCGTGTCCCTCCCGTGCTGCGGGGCTGGCAGGAGCTCGCCTTTGGGCAGGCAGACGCCTTCACTCTTTGTTGGTTCTCACAAAAGAGAGATAACTTGAAAACTTGCCTGACTTCTTGCAGCACAAATGCAGGATCCCAACTTACAAGTTATCACTGAAACACCCCGAAAGGTTTCAGACCACAGAGCCTCTTGTCAGGTTCCCCCTCGCCTGCGAGACGGCGGCGGCCTCACAAACACCCTGTGCCAGTAATCCCACTGCTGAAAGGACTCGGGCTTTCTTCGCAGCTCACCTCTGACATGTGGCTGACTACACTTGCCTTTCAAAACACTGAGGCTAAGCCCTCTGCAAATAAAGTGACCGCGGGACCTACGCCTGCCTCCTTAATTGAAATGTGCCTCCTGCAAATGTCTGAACACCGAGGGCAGGTCGCTCTCTGGCTCCGGAGCAGGTCGGGCAGAGAAGTTTAGGGCAAGGCAGGAAACAAACACAAGCCGAAGGAAAGGGGTTACTAGCTGGCCGAGGTGGAACGTAGGTAGGTGGGAAGGGAGAGGGATCATTCCCCTTATCCCGGGTAATATAATGCAACATAAAGCAGAATCAATCTTAATATTCACAACACAGTCAATACCCTAGTGCTTAGCTGTCAGCAGGAACTGAAGTGGATCCCCGGTAGCAAAGAAACCCTTGGACATAAAGCACCATAATTCACAGAGAACCGCTCACTCCGGGCTCCACGGCTCAGATTTGCAATGATTTCACGTTGGGTTGTTTTCATCCAGGTTTATTTTTTCAGTGCGGAATTACGCAGAACGTTATTGAGTATCACATAGAGCTAAAAAGCCAGGCAATGGCTTAAGCTATATGTGAATAATTGACTATTCATTTTTAAATCCAGTCATAGTAAATGTTTTTGCTATTGTTAAATGTTTTTACTATTGTTAAATGTTCTTATTCTCACTAAATATTATTTTCACTAAATGTCCTTGTTCTCATAATACAAAGCAGAATACTTTGCGAATTTTCTTCTTTAAACAAACAAACAAAAAATTCTATAAATTCAGTGATGTGAAAAAATTGCAAAAAAATCTCCTAAAATGCCCACAAGAAAAGCACGGAGTTTATTCCTGTCGCGTTAATGAAGACGAAAAAACCCGCACTTTTGAGATGATTTTTGATAATTTTGGCGTTTAAAAACCCAGCGCCCGGGAGGCGCCGGAGCAGCGCCGGGCACAGGAGCGGGGTCGGGGCGCCCACGGCGGGGCCGCCTCGGGTTCGGCTCGGCGCCCCCGCCCCTCAAGGAGCTCCCGGTCCGGTGCCGGGGTTAAATCCCGCGGTCACACCGCCCGGCATGTCTTTCACACACTGTCTGACGGTAACACGGCAGCGCGGACGCTCCGGGGCCCCGGGGGCCGTGAGGGGGGACCCCCGCGCCCTTTCACGGCGCTCCCGCCGCCTCAGGAGCCGCCGGGTGCCCCCGGCCCCGCGGGGCTCCCCCGGCCCGGCCCGGCCCCCGCCCCCGGCGGCGTGAGGGGCGCCGGGCCCGGCGCGGCGCAGGCGGGAGCGCTAAGATGGCTGCGGCGGCGGCGGCGCGGGCGGCCCGTACCTGTTTTCTCCTTGATCTCGCAGAGGACGCTGAACAGGGCGGGTTTCATCCTGTGGCAGTTCAGGGCGTGTTTCCTGCAAAAGAGCACAGGACAAGCGGTTAGCGCCGGGCTCCAGCAACATGGCGCCTTCCCCAGCCCCGCGCTGGGGCCGCTCGCCCCCCGGCCGGGGGTCCCGGGGCCGCGGGCAGCGAGGGCCGGCCGGAACCTCCCTCATCCCGCTTCGCTTTCATGAGGAATTATCTTTGTGCAAACACCGCCCGAACGAGGGGGAAAAACCACCCCCCTTGTCCCCGTCCTGCGATATTAGAACTGATTTATTAAGGAGATTGGGGGGGGGGGGGGAGGTGTGCAGAGTTAACATTGTTTTTGTATTTATTGTGATTTAATACAGCCAGGGTTTGGTTTGGGTTTTATTCACACACACACACCCTCTCCTGCAGCAATATCTGGTCAGATTTATAATTCATCTGCTGCCACTTTGAGACAAGAAAAGAAAGAAAGAGGCAAAGTTGTACTTTGAGGGATGGCTGGACAGACAGACGGATGGACGGCGGCGCAAAGGCCGGTATCCACCGGACAGTGTCCAGCGGGAACGGCAGGGACCAGCCACAGCCTCCCGCGCCACAGTGACGGCAGAACCATCGCACACTTCTACATTTATCATATCTATTTTTTTTTTTTTAAGGAAAGAAATCATTAAATAGCATAAATAGCAACTTGGCTCTGCCTTGGCTGCTGGTAATTTCTCTTACGGCCCCAAGAAGTTGCTCTTAATTGTGAGACTCCGGGTCTCTGCAGAGGAGCAGGAAGGAGAGAAACAAAAACCACACACACACACCAAAAATAATTTAAAAAATAATAATATTAATAATAATTTTTTTAAAAGACAAGGTTTAATTAGACGAAACCAACTTTGCTTGTGCCTCATCCAGGCTTTGGTCAGTGATGGTCATGATCTGATGGAGGATGTCGCCGATGTCCTGCTTCCTGCCGTCGCCGTCAGCCCCTTCGTGTCCGTGGGGAGGCGGCAGGGCCATGCCCCCCTGCACCGAGTGCCCGGCCAGGTTCACGCCGGCCAGAGTCTGCAGCATCCTGGACTGATCGTCCATGGCTCCGGGCCGGGCCGCGCTCCGGGCGGTCACGGCAGCGCCTGCCCCGCTCAGTCCCAGTGCCGCGCTCCTGACCGCGCTCTGCACACACACCACGAAAAAAGGAAAAAAAAAAAGAAGCCAAACAAAACAATAACAAAAAAAAAAATGTAGTATTTGTGTTTTGACCGGATCTCAGCTGTTTATTCCACTCTCTTCTCCTTCCCAGGGCAGTAAATCACTCTCTTCTTTAGTTACAATCTTCTTTCATCATCATCATATTGGTGCCTCGGATAAATGAGCTGAGCAGATTTCTGTGAGGTTTTCCTGGTACAATCTTCCTCCAAAGCTTTTTTTTTTTTCCTTTTTTATTTTTATTGTTGCTTTTTATGTCTTTCCCCACTTGTCCAAAAATCTTCTTTGCAAAAAGGCAAAATTAAAAAAAAAAAATTAAATGCAAAATCAAAAAAACTCGCTTTCAAATCCTTCAGAAGTTGGGAGGGTGCAAACAGCAAAAACCACAACAAACCAGCGAACACCCCCACCCCCAAATTGCAACATAAAAAAGCCAAGAAAACACAATCACAGAGGGAAAAAAAAAAAATTAATCGCCCTCCCCCCCAAATAACAAACGATCCCAAGTCTGTGCACGGGGGTGAGACAGCAGCAATCAAAAGTTTGAACTTGTGCAAAGAAAAGAGCGGAAATAACGGGGAAAGAACTGTAAAAAAATTAATTACACACTCTCTGCAAAGCAATGTGCAAAAATATCGGCCCGCCGGAATTTATGAGCCCCGCGCCCGGTGCCCGCGCGTGTTTTATGTTGTTTGATGGCCGCTCCGGTGAGGGATTGACAGGCTGCCAACGCCACTCACTCACCGCAGACGTGTCACCCTGTGAAGGAGCCGAGCGGCGCGCGAGAGGGAGCGGAGCGCCGGCCCCGCCCCGCCCGCCGACCCCGCCCCGCCCGGGCTCGGCCCCGCCCCGCCGGGCGGTCCCACCGCCCCGCCCCGCCCCGCCCCGCGCGGGGCCCCGCCCGCCCCGGTCCGCGCGCGCGGCCCTCCCGCGGGGCCCAGCGGCGCCCGCGCTCCCGGGGCGGGGGGGAGGCGGTGGCCTCGTGCGGGAGCGACGGGCGCGGCGGCCAATCGCTGTGCGGGAGGGCGGGAGCTGGCGGCGGCATTGGCCAATCGGGGCGCGCAGGATGGTGTCGTGCCCGCCCGCCCCGCCTCGGGCCCTCTCCCTACTAAGGAACTTATGATTGGGCCGTTCGAACGGCGGCGTGGGCGGGGCGAGCAGCCCGGGGCCCGCCCCCGTTGCCGTGGTGACGGCGGCCCGGGCCCGCGCGGTCCCGCCGGGCCGGGTCCGATGCCTCCGAACTCCCGGGGGAGGCCGGGCCCGCCCCGGGGCCGGCAGCTGCGGCCGTGAGATGGAGCCCCGGCGCAGGATGAAGGGTCCCGGGCCGGTGTGCCGGGGCCCGTGCCTTGAGCGTGTCCCCGCGGTGAAGCTGCGGGATAGAACGGGAGCCTTTGGCACAGCCCACGGCCCAGGCCGTACGTTACCGGCGTCATTGCAAATTATCTTTTTGTAAATCTGCACAGAACCGCGGAAATGGGAAGAGAATAAAGCACAGGCACCAAGGGTAATTACGAGTTCATTCTCTTAAGAGGTTACCTGCAGGTCGCTGCCACCCCTCCTCAGACTGTCCTCACGTGGGACACTGCCCCGTTCGCTCCAAATTCCTTCAGTCCTGGTCCGTTTTGCTCACACGGCTGCCCCCATAGAGGCCTCGTAGGGAAGGCTGCTGTAGGTGCGATGGACAGTCACAGCGGCACTTAAACCATCCTTAATGTGCTGAATGTGCTCTGTCCGTGACGGACAATCTCGGCGGAGCCATGCCCAAACTCATCCTCTAACCTTCCTGGTGGTCTGGCTCATGCCTCAGGCTTGGCATGGGCCAAGCAGAGCTCCCGGCTCCCTCAGTCCCAGCTGGCATCACCGTCCCACACCGTCACTCAGGCCCTGCATGTCACAGGAACCCTTTCACCAATGGCTGGGGTCAGGTGTGGCTGGTGCAGATGGAGATGGCTCCTGGTCAACAAATCTGTGCTCTCACTGTCCCCCCCATGCAATTAGTGAATTCATTCACATTTCAATTACTTTACATCCTAATTATTCCACCATTGTCTGTCTTGAGCCAGTGAGTTTTCAGGGTTATCCAGTTTTACTAAGAATGCTACCCCAAAGGCATTTTAAATTGGTATTATTGTTTATTATTGTTTATTATTATCACCGATGCATTTGCAAACGGGACAGGGCTCCCTGGCCCTGCAGGGACCTGCTGGGCCTCACCACATCGGTGGAAAGCTGCTGTTCTGGGTGATTTTTTGTACAGTTTTAGAAGGCTGAGTTCAGAGCTCTGGCTCTTTCAGCTGCAGCCGGGCACTCCCTGTGAGATGCCCTGTGCTGGGGCAGTTCCAGCTCCTGCCCTCGCTCTGCACTGCCAGTCACTGGTACCTGCTCCTCACAGGCCCTTGGTGGCACTTGTGCCATGCTGTCCACTGTCTCCCTCTCAAAGGCAGCTGCTTTTTGATGTGTGCAACTGCTGAGACGCGTTAGCCTTTCCTCAGGGATTTTAATTAACAAGTGTCCTTACTTCCACAGGAAATTGCAGAAGCTGCACCAGCAAGTCTGGAAAGGTGACAGGGACACACGGCCAGGAACAGGAACCCTGGGAACAGCTGGGAACAGCTGGGAACAGCTGCAGCTCCAGGAGGCCGCGGGTGTGGCTGGGCACCCCTGCTCGCCCCGGCAGCCGTGCGGACACAGCCCCGGAGCCCCGGGTACCCCAGGGACGCTGCTCACGGCCTGGGGCAGCGCTCGGTCCCTGGCCCGGGCAGCAGCGACCGTGTGCGGGGTTCATCCCGCTGTGTTTGTACACCGAGCGCTACCTGCACTGTGCTTTTATTGGAAATAAAATTGGAAACAAAACTGGTGCGGTCCCCGTGAGAAAAGCCTCCTGTGTGTGGTCGTGCGGCACCGGCTGTCCCGGTACCGACCGGGGCATCACGGGCTGGGCGGCCGTGCCCACCGGAGCCCGTGACCCGCTCCGTGCGACCGCACCGCCTCCGGCCGGGCCTCTCCGCGCTGCCGGTGCTGCCGCCCCACCCGTTCCGCGCCGTCATTTCCGCGGCCGCGGCGCTTCCGGGTCGCGCGCGGCCCCGCGCCCGTTCCGCCGGACCCGGACCCGGAAGCGGCTGCGCGGCCCCGCGGCGGCGGCGGCGGCGCCGGTAAGTGCGGGGCGGGGGGGCGGCCGGGGCCGGGCTGCCCGCGCTGTCAGCCCCTCGCGGGCCCCGCGGGATGCTCTGACCGCCGGCGGCGGCCGCCAGCCTGCCCGGGACGCGGCTCGGGGCACCGGCGCTCACCGGGCGCGTCTCCCGGCGGCGCGGCGGGAGCAGCGCGGGGCGGGCGGAGCGGGGCAGGCGAGCGGCCGGCAGCGATGGGTGGCGGGGCCAGGTGAGCGCGGCGGGGAGCCCGGGATGCCCCGGGCAGCGGGAGGCACGCGGCTGCGTGCGGGCTCCGGCCGCGTGCCGGTCACTCCATCCCGGTCCCGTGACATGTGTCCCTGTCACACGGCCCGGGCCCGTGTCCCGGCCGCACGGAGGGCTCTGCCCGCCCCGCTGCCCCCGGCGGCGCTTTGGGCAGCATCACGCCCAAATGCCGGTCTGGACGGGGCTCCCGGTTCTGCACCTGCCCGCCGGTGCCGTCAGAGCCGGGAGCAGCACCGGGGGAGCGGGAAAGCCGTCCGCGAGATGCAGCAGTGAGTTGATTTCTGTGCTAGCGGAAGTTTGGAAATCGACTACAAAGAGATGCCAGAGCCAAGCTTGGATATCCCGAGTGTTCTAGACGAGTTTGGGCGTCAGGGGATTATCAGGTAGATGCAAGACTGGGAATTAGACTCTCTCGGTTACTTTTCCAAATTCAGAACAGCTCCATTCACGGACACTTTTTTGGGTTAGATTAAAAATAAATTGAGATCAGCATGTACGTATAGACTTGTACAGAAATAACTGAAGCAGGGAGAACCAGTTTAGTCAATTTCTGTATCGGTCGTGTTTCAGGTCTTTGTTGTAACACCCTTTCCTCATCTGTTGGTTAAATTTTCACCCGATTGCAACAAGTAACAAATTGAAAATAACAAATAACGAATGTTAAAATAACAAGTAACAGCTACATTCCTGTTGTGCATTTCCTTTGGATCGGTCAAGGCCTCTGCAGGTGAAGCAGCCTGGCACAGGGATCTGTGTTATGTAGCACGAAATTTTCCCGACCATTCGAAGCTGTGAGCGTGAAAAGCACACACCTATATGGAAAGGTCAGTTATGGCAACAAATGGCACAGCACGAGCAGCATACTGGTCACAGCCCCATGCAGCAGCTGCCCATTCCCATGCACTCTTTTTGGAGATCACACAGTCACTGAGGTTGGAAAAAACCTCTGAGATCATCGAGTCCAGCCTCTGACTGAGCACCAGCTTGTCAGCCAGGCCAGAGCACTGGCTGCCACCTCCAGCACCTCAGGGTGGTGATTCCACCACCCCCCAGGGCAGCCCCTTCCAACCCAGACAGCCCTTTGTGTGAGGAAATTCCTTCTGGGATCCGAGGCCAAACGACACTGGCTGAGAAATGGGGATGGAGCTCACGTGTCTTCATTTGTTCCCATTCAGGGACAGACCCTGCTCCACACCTGGGGACCCTGCCCCGCACCTGGGACCCTGCCCCACACCTGAGACCCTGCCCCACACCTGGGACCCTGCCCCACACCTGGGGACCCTGCCCCACACCTGAGGACCCTGCCCCACACCTGGGGACCCTGCCCCACACCTGAGGACCCTGTCCCACACCTGGGACCTGTCCCACACCTGGGACCCTGCCCCGCACCTGAGACCCTGCCCCACACCTGGGACCCTGCCCCACACCTGGGACCCTGCCCCACACCTGGGGACCCTGCCCCACACCTGAGGACCCTGCCCCACACCTGGGACCTGTCCCACACCTGAGACCCTGCCCCACACCTGAGGACCCCGCTCCACACCTGGGACCCGCTGTGCAGAGGGGCTGCCTCAGGTGTTGTAGCAGAGCTCTCCAGGGTGTTTCTGTTAGTCTGACACAGACTCCAGGCTGTGAAGTTTTATATTAGCTCTGTGTGTGTGTGAGCTGAGGAGCTCCATCAAACTGTGGTGCCTTGTTGTTCACTGTCTGTCAGCTCAGTTTCATATCCCAGACAGCACAAGGGCAATCCCTACCTTGTTTGCTTATTGCCTGAGAAGTGCTGTATCTAAATCCATTATTCTGAGAGCAAAACAAAGCTCCTTGAATATGTTTTGTGTGCTCTTGAAAGAGACAGACCCAAAATTAAAAGCCAGAGGAACAGGGGATTCATCTTTTGCTGAAGGAATGTGGATCTGTCCAGTTCCATTTGACATAAAGGCCCAAAGGGGCTGAAGATCTCAGGCATTTTTAAGTAGGTCTGATCATCATGAGTGTTTCTTACATCAAAAGCAGCTTGCATGCTGCTGTATTTAAAAAATAAGATTATGACCATGTTTTTAATGCAATAAAAATATTTCCATGCACTCGAAAGTGGAATGGCAACAACCTAAAGAAACTGACAAGGAGCAAAGTGTTTGTTGTGGCAGGTGCTGCTGTTCAAGGCACCCCTGCCTGGCAGTGCCAGACCCTCGGTGGTGCTGCTGCAGAGCTGTGCAGTGGCTGAGGGCCCCTGAGCTGCCTGGACCTGCTTCGTGTCCCCAGGCTCTGTCCTGGCTCCAGGCAAGGCAGCTTCTGTCAGCCTGGGGACCTTTGTGTGTGTAAAACCCAAACTTCTCAGTAGCAAACAGGCAAAAAGGTAACACGGTGAAGCTTCCTCATTCAGTTATTTTTGAGATTCAGTTATTTTTGAAAACCTTGTATTGATGTTTATGAAATTTATTAGGTTTTTTAGGCTCTTGAATATCACGCTGAGAATTGTGAAAATAGCAGCTCTAGTCTGATATTTGGGCACTGTGCTTTCATTCTCCACTCTACAACAAGATATTTGATTTATCACAGAATCCCAGAGTGGTTTGGTATCCCATCCATTCCCTGTGTCCTGTCCCTCCATCCCTTGTGTGTGGTGTCTCTCCATCTTTCCTGTAGACTCCCTTCGGGTGCTGAAGGCTGCATTAGGTCACTCCTGGCCCTCTCTTCTCCAGGCTGAGCAATTCCCATTCTCTCAGCCCTCCTCATAGCAGAGGTGCTCCATCCCTCTGAACGTTTTTGTGGCCTCCTCCAGACCCGCTCCAACAGGTTGATGGCCTTTAGGAATGTTCAAGCTCAGCAAATTATCTTTAAAGCATTTTAGGCATATGAGTGACAGAAAGTGTTCCATGGAAAAGCAGCTTTGTTGAAAGTGTTCCTTCCCAGCTTTCTGTGCAAAAGTCCATCAGCTTCACCTTCCCCTGGACAGAGACTGCTGTTCCCCTGGAAAAGAGTGTTCAGCAGGAATAAGAGTGAAATGAATGCTATGTGTTATTTACAAGGCCCTCTGGTTTTGTTTTGTTATTTCAAAGCCAGCAGCAATTCAGCCTCAGTCATGAACTCAGCTGTTGTTTCTGCACGGTGATTCTCCCCCACGCCTGCTGTGAAATGGGTCGGGGGGCTCCGGGGTGGGGGTCAGCCCAGGGTGGCCCTGCAGCTGTGCCGTGAGGCAGGGAACCCTGCAGACAGCAGGAGAAACCCGGCTCCATCAGAGGCATTGAAAATGGAGAGGGGTTTGGCCGTAGTCAGGGAGCAGAGCCGGGCGCTGGGAGCGCTGGATCCAGCATTCAGCACAATATCTGAATGAAAAATGACAACACTTTGTCATCTGTTCAAATTGATATTGCACTCTCGGCTGTGACAGCTGAAAAGGCCCACAGGTGCCATATAAAGAGGTGACCATGTTGTCATATTTCATTTAGGCATCCCTCTGCAAAGCCATAATTACCTAATTAGGTTGTTAATTAGGAGATTAGCATTTCGCTATATTGATAGAATGCTCTTTGCAGGCACGAGTCTAGATACAGATTTGTCTGCTCTAATTTATAATCTCTGCATTTTTTTATACTTATTTATTTGCTTAAAATCTTGATGCAAGATTTCTCAGGTTAGCAGAGAATCAACTTGTCTGCAATTAAATAAAGATTTGACAAGATCAGGAAAGAGAAGAGTGAATACTTCCCATACATACCCCAATATTTTCTCCCCCCTCTAAAGCTCAGTAATTAAAATATTGGAATTGGTGTTATTTGCATCCTGATTAGTGTGACAACAAAAGTATAGCCAAATTCCAAGCACTTCAAAAATACAGAGCTAGTGCCAGATTGATTTACAGGTCTGGAAATGAACAAATAATTTGTTGGAAGTTGTGTGTAATGTAGTGTTTGCTCATCATAACTTCCCAATTCCAGTCTCTCTTGTGAGAGAGCCTCTTTGTATGACTGTAAATGATTATTTTCTTTTTAATGATAGGACCAGAGCGTGAGTGACAGCTTCTGCAGATAAGTATTCACTCTTAAATGCACTTGAGCTTTTGCTGAAACATAAACTTGAATGTTCGAATATTTCAGTTCACTTTCCTTTATCCTGCCTGCCCAGGACCTGTCTGTGTTTGAGGGGGTTGATTATTTTGGCTGCTGCAAATGCAGATAACCAGAACCATTTCTTGTGCAATTGCAGACAGAAGTTGACTGGGAAATTATTTCATAGAACCTGAATCATAAATTTTGAAGTATGTTCGTGCCGTCCTGTTCCTGCTTATATGACGCTGGGGGAAAAATCAATTTTTAATTCTAATCTGCCTATCTTTTTCATTAGTTTTTAAAGATCACTTTGAAGAGCTACAGTCGAGGAGGTGTTTGAGTACAGGGACTATGGAAGCCCTTGAATGATAACATGACCTGCAATGGTATACAATTTTTCCAGCTTGCTATGTTTTGAGTTTGTTAGCAATTGTCTTGGATCCAAATTGTACCTTCCACGAGTTGTGTCTTTGGAATACTTTTGTTTACTTTGAATAGGGCTTTAATTGTTAATTACTTTCTTAAAGAGGATAGTCAATTTAAACAATATTAAAACAAACAAACAAAAAAACAAAACAAGCTACAGCTTTGCAGAACATGAGGAAAGAAGGTTTTTTCCCCCTACTTCTTACTTTTGTAATTTGGAGAGGAAGATACATTGCAGGAATTGGAGAGTTTTGTGGGGAATTTGGAACCGCTTTTAGCCATTTGAACTGGAGGACTCTTAAAGCCATTCCATTAAAATTGGTGGAACTTCAAAGTTGTAGCTCTTTCCTGCAGCAGAACATTTTTAGTTGCTGACAGCTTTCTCTGATTTTATTGCTTCTTGCAGCTTGTTTAGAGGTCTGTGTGTTTCAAAGCATGAAAGGCAAAAATATCAACCCTTTGTGTTTAGGGACATGTTCTTCAGTTGGAGATGTGCTGGTGGCACCACAGGGCTTTTGGTGGAGCTGGAGGGGTCTGACCTGGAGCCCGCAGCCTTTCAGGGACAGGCACAGGGTGTGAAAGTGCCTGCTGGCTCTGATGTCACCTCACCAAGAGAAATCCATAGTTCTGCTGGAAGATGTGTCAGGAGCTGCAGGAGGGAGCAGGGCTGGGGCAGTGGGTGGCACAGAGGGGCCCAGCCCTATGCACTGCTGGCAGCTGTGCAGGTGAGACACGGCTGCCCTGGCTCTCTGCAGGTGTGGGGCAGTGGCAGGGACAGCCACCCTGTGCTGGGCAGTGACAGCGAGGCATTGTGTCAGATTCCACTGCGCTCCTTTAACAAACCCGGGAAATCCATTCTGAAATCGCTGCCTTTTCCCCCAGGTGAGGAGAGCTGCTCTCAGCATTTTTCACGCTCAAGGTCAAACGTTCCCCCTGCAGCCAGCAGTGAGCAGGGCTGGCACATGGCTGCAGTCCCCCCAGTCGCTGGGTCCAGCACGGGGCTGGCTCCAGCTGTGCCTGCTGCTGTCTGCCTGACACCACGGATGGATGGGAGGATGGCAGCCATCAGCTTCAGCTTGTCCTTTCCCTAATCTCACCCGTGCTCTCTGTCTCGTTGTCACCTCGTGTAGGTTAACATGCAGATATGATCCCCGTGTGGGGCGTTGGTGGGGGAACAGGAAAGCCAGAAATCTTTATTAAATAATTGCAGTGCATCGAGCAAGCAGGAGGGTCACAAGAACAGTTCACATGTTGTGATGATGAAGTTGCCTCCTGAAATTCAGCTGTGTTCAGCTGTGTGTTTAAGGTACAGCCTGCATGGCTGCAGATCCTTTTCCAAGACCTTTGTGTCACCTCCTGGCAGCGGAGTCGTTTGTTAGCGTTCCTCGTTGTGCAGGGGTTATGAATGAGCCTGATCTGCATAAAGCCCTGCTTGCCTGGCTGGGAGAGCCCATCCCTGCCATAAATATAGCCGTGGGGAGCTGCAGGAGCAATACACTGAGAGAAATAGTGCACTGAGATGCAGCTGTCTGCTGCTGCCACAGAGTGCCCGTGAATCCTGCAGGGTGTTCGGCCTCCTGATGGTGCAGTTTGACATTTTGGGGATGTTCTGTGCCTGCACCAGGCTGATGGGGGCTGTGCTCCCAGGGCAGGGCAGAATCACAGCAGCGGGGCCAGGAAGGGCAGAGGGAGCATTTGTCCCTGGCTGTTGGTCAGACAGTGTGCAGACAGTTACATAGGTGAATAATGCAGATCAGAAGGAAGTGAAGATCTCTGTCCACCTGTGTGCTGATCACAGTGTTTGCCAGTCAGCACATCATTAAATCCCAGCCTCTGTATGCTGTTGTACAGAAATGCCAAACTCTGACAGATATTTCACATTGCTCTCTCCAGTTTTAGTGTTTGCACAGAGTATGTTTGACAGCTGCCAGCAAAGTGCTTTATTCAATGGTAGAATATTATTTGTATAGCACAAGTATTAGAAGAACATTTATTTTTTGTTTATGAGGAAAGAATGTATAGGATGCTGATGCTTAGAAGGTCCCTGAATTCTGTTAAATTTGGCTCCTCCATGAGGATGTGGTGATGGTGTGTGGGTGTAGGAGTGCAGAAGGGGTGTGCTGGCAGATCTCAACAGATCTAGATATTGATTTGGGGTCTGTGATTTTGCTGGAACCTTCAAGGTGTTTGGGTAAAGGTTTGCAAAACTGAACTTTGCTTCTTTGAGTTCTTGTCTCTCACTGGAAGTCACTGTTCCTCAGAGTGGGTCTGTGCCTTTATCAACAGGAGAACCGGTTAGAATTCTGGAGACTACAACTACTAAATGTGGCATCAAAACCTGAACTGAATTTGGCGTCTGATCTTGCTTTTTTGTTGTTTTTTGAAGGGTATTAACTGTTCAGAGAGTTTCTAGTTAGCATTAATGTGTTGATAAATTAGCTTTAATGTACCTTTTTGAAAATTCTGAAGAGGAGGAAATAAAAATACTTTTGTGTAAAACTTGTGTAGAATTTCCAGCAGTTTCTCAGCGTTCAGGTCTATGGGAGAGGCAGTTGCAGATGTACAGTTGGGAAGAAGCTTGGCTGATTTAGCACGCCACTGTTAATGGCAGAAGTCGGGGTGCAGGGTAGAAAGGTAAAACTCGCATCTGCTGTTACATGTTGTTAACTCCCTCAGCAGACATTAAATCATTTCAAGTACAATAATAGTGTGGGAGGTAAATTAACTAACCATTAACAATCTTATAAATACACAATTAACATGCCAACATTTATATGACACATTGATGGGGCAGCAGTAATTTTTGATTGGGAGTTTTCAGACCTTTCCGACGCCTGGGGCTGTTGCTTATTTAAACAAGTTTTTGCCAATTGCAGGTACACGGGCTTTTCCTAATCAGTGAGTAGAAATAATTCAATTTAAAGAACATTCTCAACATGTGTTTTGCCATGTCCATAAGCTGTACTTGGTTGTGTCTGTGTTTTTCAGGCCCCACTGTGCTGGTCACGCTGGTGCAGGGTCAGAGCCCTGGACACATCAGTCCTTTGGGTGGGACATTTGCCTTGTGGCCTCTCCCTTGGAGGACAGTGACAACTCCCTCAGGAGCAGCCCTGCTTACTTGGATGGAAAGAGTCAGAAAATTAAAACAGAGTGTGGAGTTGTGGTGCTCTGGAGCCTCTGGAGATCCCACCCAAACTCCCACCTCCAGGCATGGCCAGCAAAGCTCCAGGCTGTGTCCAGTTGGGCTTTGAGTGTCTCCAAGGATCCTGCTGGAGTGAATTTCACTAATAGCAGAATTTATGGGGACTGGTTCTGGAGCAAGCCTGGCTGGTCCTTTCTGTCCCTTCCCTCTGTTAAAATATCCCAGGAGAAGAAGGCCTGCTGCCTCTAGCAGATTTTCATGGGAAGTGGCTTTGTGTGATTTAAGCAGCCATTTTGCAAGCAGCAAGGACAGGAGATTGCTGGTGTTTCTGAGTTCAAAATCCCAAACACCACATGCAGCTCTATAAAGTGTTTTCCTCTGGTTAGAAAAGCAGTGGGGATTTCAAACTCTTGGAATTTACACATAGTCTTGCCCTGTGTGTGAGCTCAGACCGAGCCCCCTCAGGTGGAGGTGTCCCCACGGCTCCTGCTGCTGCTCACTGATGGACTTGCTGCATGAACAGGAATAATTTTATTTTTTTTCCTTTTTAGGTTATTTTCAGCAGGTAATTTTTTGATCCAGCTCAGCCCACAGCCCCACTGCCAGCTTTGGGAGATGGTGGAATTCCTGGAGCAGGTCAGGCAAGGCATGGAGCTGCCCCTTTCAGAGTCAGCCCGGGCTTGAATTAGATTGGCATCACTACAAAGCCACAGCTACAGAAAAATCAGATAACAATGTGAGCGTGGTTTGGGTTTTGTGGTTTGGGGTTTTTTTCCTTTTCCGTTTTGCCCTCTACTTTGTTTCAAAAGGCCACTTGAGTGCTCTGAATGAAATATCTTAGGTAAGTGGCAATTACTGTTCTTAAAGTGCTTCAGAGCTCAGGCATGTGGTATTTGGTCACAGAGCTTTCTGTGTTACAGCAGTTGCCCTGTGTGAAGCACCATGCAACAGCAGATGTTCAATATTCTGCCCTGAGACACTAATCTCTTCATGTTTAAAGCTTTTCCTGGAAATACAAAACCTGAAGAGAGTCTGTAATAAGGCACTCAAAAAGTTGGTGTGTAGGTGCAGAAGCAAAACAGAAACACAGTTGTGATGGGTGAAAAGAAATCCAAAACCCTGTTGGTTTTGTAAATGGATTAGCTGGAATAGGCAGATGTTTCTGCTCTGGGTTCTCCTGGCATCCTCCTGTGTGCAGCCCTGTGGGGTGTTTTGCCTTACAGCAGCCATGTGTTGTGCAGTACTGGGACCTGTCTGTAGGTATCTCTCATGTCCTGCTGTCCTGGGACTCAGGCTTCAAGCTGTCCTCCAAACCCCCTGTTCCTTTAGTGGATCTCAGCAGCCAGTGTGGCACAAGTAAAGTGGAGCAGAGTTAAACAGCCTGCCCTGAGTCAGCCGGGGTTTGTGCATCCCAAGCAGTGACCTTTGGGGACGGGGGTTTGAGCTTTTTGTGTTTGTTGCTGAAATGCTCCGTGTGTTATTTCCAGGTACGTGTGTCCGTGAAGCAAGATGGAGAGGAGATAGTACAGTGAGGTGGTGCCTTGTGACAGGATGGCTTTCCTGGACAACCCCACCATCATCCTGGCCCACATCCGGCAGTCGCACGTGACCAGCGATGACACGGGGATGTGCGAGATGGTCCTGATCGACCACGACGTGGACCTGGAGAAGTTCAACCCCTCCTCAGCCTGTGGGGACAGCGGGGCAGAGCCCCAGGGCAGCAATGGGGACACTCAGGGCTACGTCTACTCCCAATCCGTGGACATTACCTCAAGCTGGGACTTTGGGATCAGGCGCCGGTCGAACACAGGTGCGTGGGGTCTGCAGCAGCTCAGCCCCAGCCTCCCTGAGCCTGGACTGAGCCTGGCTGGCAGGACAGACCAGAGCAGGACTGGCCTGGTGTCTGTCAGACTCCTTTGGAGGGCTCAGGCCCTTTTAGAGAGGGATATGTAATGATTCAGTTACTTTAGTGTGCTGTCAACTGAGCCTTAATTGCTGTTTTACCTGTTCCTGTACAGGAGAACATTGAGGTAGTCAGTTTTATATATATAAAAAAATTCAAATTGTGGAGACATCAAATCTAAATCCAAAGTACATGAACAGTCTTTGATATCTCTATTGTTACTGTCTGGAGGGGTGTTAACTTTTGAACAGGATAGTTATTTTCTGAGAAAAAAATTGCCTAGTGAGGCATCAAATGTATTTGTTATAAAAGAGAGGATTGAAGTTTGATGTGAGCCAACAAAGGGAATGATTTGTCTGTATTTTGCCTCTTAAAAGTTTTATTTCTGAGAAAAACCTTGAGCTAGGGTTTAAGGTACCAGATTAGGAAGTTTAAGGGTGAACACCTTTACAAAATACACTCCTTTTGTCATGGCTGGCAGAAAGCTCTCCCATGTGGTGTTTCATACAGGGGACATCCAGACTTCTGCTTAGACCTGAGGAATATTATGAGCAGGAGTTCTGTAAGGTAAAATACAGGCGAGAAGGTTGGTGTGCAGTGGTCAGTACTGACCTCTTTTTTCTCTGTCTGTATATTTTTTTAAATGATTTCTGCAGGTATTATAACACCACCTAGAGCCCAGAAAGCACCTCTGTCCTCTGCTTCACCAGGAAAACGTGTGTGCATGGAGATACTGAAATGCCTTTTACAAGAAGGAATTTGTGAGAGGTTCCAGAAAAGCCAGGGCACTGAGGCTCAGCTCAGGGCTGACCACTAATGAAACCACAGCTGCCTTTGGGCAGCCACCAAACTTTTGGTTTTTCACACCCAAAACTGTCGCTGGCTGCCTGTGACAGCGACCCCTCCATAATTCACATTTCTAGCAGGTGCTGGCCATTCCCCTGGTTTGGCTCTGCTGTGGCACAGTCCCACAGTGAAATGGTCATTTCTGATCAGCTCGAGCTGGAGGAACAGGCTGGGCTCAGGGGAGGTGCTGACTGTGCTCTTGGATGTTTGTTTTGACAGGGGATGGAAATATCAAACAGATAAAAACGTGCATTATCTTGATTCTAGTCTATGGTTTTTCCTTAATCCTTTGTTTGAGTACTCCAAATTCCTTTGTTTACCTGTTCATCTAAAAGATTATATTTTATTATACTAAAATATTATTTATTTATATTTTCTGATAGCTCATTTGGAAAGAAAGGGCTTTGGAAGGTAATTTTGAGTTACAGTGTGGCCAGTAACTAGTACAAATGTGGAGCTTTTCTTTCAGAATAAAATATCTATGCTACAACAGTGTTTTCCCAATATTTAAACTTATGAGAAGGGATATTTTTCTTATTTCATTAAGAGGAAACTACCTAGAGGTATTCAGGTTCTAGCATTGTGTGTTAATGGGAGATACTTATCAAAGTCCCCATTTGTGCTTGTACCTTAAACTGCTTGCTGCAGCTGTTAAACTTCAAAGGAATATTTTTTATCAGTTCTCTCATTGACAGTTTTTATGGGGAAAAAAAAATCACTTCCTTGTCCACAATTCAGTTCAAAGATCTAAATGTAAAAGAATAATAACAGAAGGGACAGAAAATATTTATTAATGTTTTCTAATTGCTGGAAAGGCTCAGGGAACTCCACTTGTATCCAAAAACTGTCAGAGTAATTTAGCATTTTAGAATCTCTTCTACAAACCCATTTTAGTTAATGAATTATCTCAATACATCAAAATTGCTACTATGTCCAGCAAATTGTTTCCTTCGGGGATCAGCACAGTTAGTTCTACTTCCCAGTCTAATCTGCTTATTTTGAGTGGACGACATCCGTGGTTTCTTGGGGTCATTGTCTTGGGTGCCTCCCAGCAGGTTTTTTCCCCAAGGAAGTCCTACAGTTAACAAAAAAGGTGATTTAAGTTGTCTGGTACCCTGGGCTGAAAGTTCTTTGGTATCAGAACTATTTGGGGCTTTTTTTCCCAACCATATTTTGAAGATGGAGTCAAAATATATGTAAAGAAATATTATATTCATTTTAGGATTTGACTAATGTTGTGAAGATACAAATCATTTATTTTACTACCTATAAACTGTTTCAGCCTACTGAAGAAAAAGCTGTGCTAATTTATATCGCTTTGACATTTTATAATTTTCATGATTTTTAGATAAAGGATTTTATATTTAAAACTTTAATAGTCTAGTCTGAGTTCATTTATCTTTAATTTTTGAAACGGGTAGAGTAATTCATAACAGTAATTTTATTCCTGTAATGTAATATTCACTTCAGTTCATTTGTGCATTAAAATTCCTTTAAGACCGTTATTAATGATTTATATAATGAAATGTCATATTAATCACAGAAGTTTTCACATTTTATTATTCTCTTCCATGTTAATACTATCTTTATGATCTCTATTAATGTTTTATATCCTCTAATTTCAATTATAAATCAAGAACATTTTCATGTTTTTGTTGGTATTTGCTTTTCAGGGGTGCCACCTTTAAAATTTTATGACTTTTCCCCCTACATATGCAGTATAAAACATCTTTATTCATATAAAGGTAGTTAATTATGTCTTTGTTTATAGTAAACTTTCATTGACAAACTTATAGTTGTAATATTTCTTTTCAAGCTCAGAGACTAGAACGTCTGCGGAAAGAGAGACAAAATCAAATAAAATGCAAAAACGTTCAGTGGAAAGACAGAAATACTTCTTGCTCAGGTAAAATAAAATATCTCTTATTTTCCTACTGTTTTTATTCCTGCCTGTGATGGTTACAACATCTGCAGTTTGTAATTTTCCCCCAGGGTTTTCAGCACAGAGGAAATGCCAATTCCTTGTGCTGTCCCAGGTGCCAGCCCTGGCCAGGGCACTCAGGGGTTAACAGAGCAGAGCAGAGGAGAAGTGTTGGGCAGCCAGTTTGGGTTATGGGTTATGGGTTATGGGGTGGGCTCTGCACCCCCGAGGCATCCCTGGCCCAAATCCATCCCCAAAAATCCCCAAAATTGAGAAAAATCCCCAGATCGGGTGGCTGTGTCTGTCCCCTCGGGGCCCAGAGGGGCCTGGGCAGGGCACTGTGGCACACTGGGGACAGCAGGGGCTCTGCCCAGGTCTCTGCAGCACCAGGGTCTCCAGGGCACCTCCCAGCCACTTCCAGCAGTGTTTGGCCACTGGGTGCCATGGAGGATTTTGTAGTTTACTTGTGCAGAGTATTTTTGTAGCTACTTCTTTAGATAAGGTGCAAATCCTAAGAAATAAAGGATATATGTAAGATCTACTTAAATGCACGCATAATAAATACTGGCTTGGCTTATCTCGCCTTCCTTGGTAAAACTATTATCACTGATTTCTCAAAAAATACTAAATTCTATTTTTGTTAATTATATAATTAAGTATTTGTGACTGGATGTTCTACATCGTTTAAATTGTAATATATGAAATTACAAATCTGTCTCCATTTTCCTATTTTAGAGCTCAAGCTAGTTTCTATTTCTGTTGTAGTGACAGACATTCAAACCTTTGTATGGTCTGTCATGCCTGCTTCTTTCAAAATTTGTGCATATCTTAATGAGGTCCCTCTGTAATCTCCCTTTTTTTGCCTAATTCCTCCTCTCTCTGTGGCTGTCATTTGCAGAACGTTCTCCAGCACTCTAATGTCTTTTCAGAGCAGTGAACAAAGCTGCTCACACGAGCAGCACAGCCACACTAATCCTTAATTCACTGTTCAGCAGTGTTGGATACCCCTGTTAATGCATTCTGAAATGTTTTTGCCTTTCTCCTTCTGTAAGCAGAGTTGTAGGTTTTAAAGGTTAATCTACCGTAACCTCCACCTCTTTGCTCAGTATTTTATAGCATTTGGCTGATGATGCTGCAGATGCTCCTGTGTCTCCTGCACTCTGAGGGTTCCTGTGCAGCCCCTGCTGCTCCTGGGGACTCTGTGCTCACATCCCCTTCCCCCAGTCTGTCCCCAGCAGCCACACTTGTCCCCTCTGAGGAACGTGCAGGCAAATGGATCAGTCCCTGCCCGCTGAGAGCAGATTTAAATAAAAAATAAAATGTTCCACAGAAGCTCCAGGCTCGGGGCTGCTGGCAGAGCTGGTTTTCCTTCTCTGCTTGGCCACTGAGATCTGAGTGCTTCTCCCTTACTGGCATGAACAACACGGCAGCAAGGAGAAGGAGGAGCCCTTCAGGATGTCCTCTGGACCTTTGCATCTCACATTCCTTCATCAGGATGTCCTCTATACCTTTGCATCTTACATTCCTTCATCAGGATATCCTCTATACCTTTGCATCTCACATTCCTTCATCAGGATGTCCTCTATACCTTTGCATCTCACATTCCTTCATCAGGATGTCCTCTATACCTTTGCATCTTACATTCCTTCATCAGGATATCCTCTATACCTTTGCATCTCACATTCCTTCATCAGGATATCCTCTGTACCTTTGCATCTTACATTCCTTCATTTCAGAGCATAGAAAATGCAAATTAGCAATGTGTCAAGGAAATCCTTCCAAAGTCTAGCATTCAGCCCATACTGACATGCAAGATATACAGAATAGCTGTAGCTAAAGACTTGCTTTTTCACTTGTACAAGTAAAACCATTGTATTGGATCCCAGTGTCCTTTCCAAGTGCCCAAGAATTATCAGTTAAAGGTAATACCCCAATATAATGCTTTAGATTTTTTTTTAAAAATCAAGTACAAATGCTCGTTGAAAAACCCAAACAACCTAATGGAGTTAAAGTGGCCGCATTGAAAGGGATTAAATCAAGCTTTTTTGGCTAATTGCAGCCTCTCACAAGCCCGCTGGGGATCTCTCAGTGCCAGTATTTAGCACCTCTGCCAACTGCCTGAATTTTAAGGCAATCTGCTGATAAAAATAAATGGAGCTTTTGACTAGTTATCATTTGACAGGTTTTAATTTTGCACTCTAAGAAATGAACCAAGTCCCTGCAGATCAAGTGCCGGGTCATTCCCTCTTGGGAGCAGTTCCATTTCCCGGGGGAAGCAAGATGTGGATCCGTGAGCTGTGGGGGCCCGAGGGCAGGAGAGCTGGGCTGGGCTCTGGGCAGTGATGGATGGAGCCTGGGGCTCTGGTCCCTGGAGCAGCTGTGGGAAACCTTGGCCAGCTTCAGTCACAGCTCCCTGCAGATGAGAGCCCTTGGAGCTGATGTGCTGACACACCCAGACCCTGTCCTGAGTTCACAGTGGCCTTGTGACATAACAAGTCCTATTTTCTGGAGTTTTTTAAAGTAAACTGGAAGTTGAGCTGTTGTTGAAAGTTCAGCTGTACACTTTCTTCACATAAAAAGGCTTTTATGAGCCTTCACAGACCACACAAAGACCTCCTGGACTTGGATCCCCTTTGTTTTCAGAAAGCTTTTTTGTTTTTATTGTTCAGACTGTTGATGTGGAATGGTGGTTTCAGGCTGGACATTTTGAAGAGGGGAGGCCATGTCCAGTCCCCCACGAGAAGGGGCATGTGCAGAGCTGACCCTGTGGCTGGGCTGGTGCCAGCTGCAGCTGGCAGGGTGGCACTGCAGGGCAGGGCTGCTGTGCCAGCTCTGCTGCTGCTGTGCCTGCAGCCCCTTCCCTTCGTGCTCCCTGCTCCTTTAGGAGAAGGAGGCAAGCAGAGGGGCCAGGAATGTGCCATTCTCCTCATGGTTATCCTGGGTCTCACACTGATCAGGTCTGTTCTCTGTGCAGGAAAAACTCACCTTTTCCTTAGCTTAAACAGAAGCACCACTCAGGCTTCTTAATGGTTTCATGTCTTTGGGCTATGAAAGAGTGGTGGTAGATCCTGCCCTGCTGAAGTGTTTGTAGGTTTATTTATTTGATTTTGTGCTCCCTCTGACGATGTTATCTCTGTATGGTGAGCAGCAGCCTCTGTACATCTCCTCATACTCTGCCTCTAATCTCTTTTCTGACCTGCAGCGGAGGAGCTGAGCTCACTGTTTGAGAAGAAGAATTTTAGGGTGAAATCCCCATGTTCTGGGAAGCAGTCCATCCTCTCTGTGAGACTGGAGCAGTGCCCACTGCAGCTCAACAACCCCTTCAATGAGTACTCCAAATTCGACGGCAAGGTGAGAATGGGGGGCTCTGCCAGGTGCCAGGGTGCCAGGCACTGCTCCTGGGCTGTGCCAGGGTGCCAGGCATTGCTCCTGGGCTGTGCCAGGGTGCCAGGCATTGCTCCTGGGCTGTGCCAGGGTGGCACTGCTCCTGGGCTGTGCCAGGGTACCAGGCACTGCTCCTGGGCTGTGCCAGGGTGGCACTGCTCCTGGGCTGTGCCAGGCACTGCTCCTGGGCTGTGCCAGGGTACCAGACACTGCTCCTGAGCTGTGCCAGGGTACCAGACACTGCTCCTGGGCTGTGCCAGGGTACCAGACACTGCTCCTGGGCTGTGCCAGGGTACCAGACACTGCTCCTGAGCTGTGCCAGGGTACCAGACACTGCTCCTGGGCTGTGCCAGTGTGCCAGGCACTGCTCCTGGGCTGTGCCAGGGTGCCAGGCACTGCTCCTGGGCTGTGCCAGACACTGCTCCTGGGCTGTGCCAGGCACTGCTCCTGGGCTGTGCCAGGGTACCAGACACTGCTCCTGGGCTGTGCCAGTGTGCCAGACACTGCTCCTGGGCTGTGCCAGGGTGCCAGGCACTGCTCCTGGGCTGTGCCAGGCACTGCTCCTGGGCTGTGCCAGGCACTGCTCCTGGGCTGTGCCAGGGTACCAGACACTGCTCCTGGGCTGTGCCAGGCACTGCTCCTGGGCTGTGCCAGGGTACCAGACACTGCTCCTGGGCTGTGCCAGGCACTGCTCCTGGGCTGTGCCAGACACTGCTCCTGGGCTGTGCCAGGCACTGCTCCTGGGCTATGCCAGGGTACCAGACACTGCTCCTGGGCTGTGCCAGGGTGCCAGGCACTGCTCCTGGGCTGTGCCAGGGTACCAGACACTGCTCCTGGGCTGTGCCAGACACTGCTCCTGGGCTGTGCCAGGGTGCCACTGCTCCTGAGATGTGCCAGGGTGCCAGGCACTGCTCCTGGGCTATGCCAGGGTGCCAGACACTGCTCCTGGGCTGTGCCAGGCACTGCTCTTGGGCTTGACTTTTGCAGGCTCCACTTGGACTCTGGAGTGGCCATCAGTGCTTATCTAGAAACAAGCAAATGTAGTTTGAGGTCCAGCAGAGCCATTTCTGCTGTTGCCATTACAACATTCTGGACTGAGAATGAGGCTTCTCTCCCTTGCTGTTTCCTCCTCCAGCAGGTCTGTGAGGTGCACCTTGGTTGTGACAGAGTCCTGGCACATCCCTCTAGCGTTACCTTTGTAGAAATGATTGATTATTTGGCATCTAAAAAAACCCAAAACTTTGACAGATGACAGACAGATGTGTTCTGTCTGTCCACATCACAGCACTTGCTGAATATTCCATGAGTCATGTCTTTGTCCTCAGTGCTCTACTGAGAGAGGGAGCAGCCATGGTCTGTTCTGAGGGTGGAAAACTGAAGTATCAGCAGGTAGTATCCAAGGCAAAAAGAAGCACTAATCCATGTATTTCTGCACAAGTGCTGATTTGTGTGACACAGGGAGGAGATTGGCTGCAAAGCTGGCAGGCTGTGGGGGTCAGGAGATGGAGCTGATATTGCTCAGTCTGGGGGATAAATGTCTTCCCTGAACTCCACATTGTCAGGCATTTTTCTCTTTCATCAACTCTAAAAACTGAAATATAAACACTGATGTGATGGATCATTGTCATATTGTTCCAAAACAAGTATAAATACTCCACAGATCTGTTTTCTACTGGATTTGTTTGTGAAATCTCCTGTGGGAGGATGGAGTTTGAGCTTCATTACCATCATGATGGAAGAATTTCATATTCTGTTAGGTGTTCCTGAAGTGGAAAGTCAGATCCATAATTCCACTGACATTTCTAGGAGTATCTGGAATATTTGGGAAATGGTAACCTTCAGACCATGAAGTTCACATGCAAAAGCTCCTCTTTGTGATTTTATATTTATTAGCATGTGGCGATTAGTGCTAACTCAGGTTTTCAGGATTCCTGGCCTCATTAATGAGTGACAGCAGCACTTTCAAGCTGACAGCACCAAGAGGCCTTTTTTCTAAACTCTGGGTTTGTTGTTCTTGTGCCACAAAATTTCAGTTGGGCAAACATTTAAATGAGCTCTCATGTCATGTATAGGGGAAATAAAAGTCAAATACTTCTCTATTAAGAGAAATCTGTTATAATTCAGTCAGAAACTTGAGATACTTCAGCATCTTTCCTTCCCTCTTTGGTAATCCAAGCTAATCTTTACTGTGTTAATTGTAGTTGTCTATAATGCACATCTTGATTTCCACCTTTTGAAGTCAGATACATTTAGCAGGTGTTTGTTCCACTGGAAGCAGGGTTGCACTCTGCCTGTCGGTTTGAGAGGTTAAGGAAACACCTCAGTGTCACTCAGTTGTGATTTGCAGGGTCTCATATGAAATATCTCAGATGTGATCTTCAAATCAAAAGACCTTCTTTACAATCCAAAAGAATTGAATGTGCATTTTGTTGAGTATAATCTCTCTCTATTAATTTTAACACCATTGTTTCTATTACTCTGTTGGGGTATCAATAGTTTGCATATAAAGTTTATTCTCTATAGCTCTGTATATGTTATCTAGTTTAATGCTTGGCTGACCATCTGAGATACAGAAGAAACATAACTCCAGTTGTGAGATATTTTACTTCAGTTCTCATGTATTTTCAGTCAGTAAAAACAGTAAAAATCATCGAGCTTTTAAAAATTATTTTTAATGACAAATCATATGTCTTGTGTTTATTTTTATTGATAATAGATGAACAGTATTTCACAGAAATATAATTCTTTCAGGGAATAGTGGATGACTTATTTACATAATTAACAGAGCTGTGTATCTCTGGGGGAAATGGTACATAATTGGGGAAGGGGGTTGAGGAGGGGCTGGGGGCCTAATTAAACATGTCTTCTAAACACCCCACTTAATTATGTATTTACTCAGGGGGTCTCAGATCTTCAGGGCTGTAACCAGGCCTTTGGTTTGTCCCTAGTTTGGCAGTGCAGGTTTCAGGTTGCTCAGTAACACTCCTGGTCTGTGCCAGGAGCTCGGGGGCCCTGTCCCTGCGTGTGCTCCTGCTCCTGCCTGGGCTCACCCTGCTCGGGTCTGAAATCCCATAAATCCTCCTGGGCTCCCCCTTCCCCGTCCCCCCGGGCTGTGTGCAGAGCCTGGCATGGGCCGTGGTGCCAGCCTGGCCACTGCTCACATCTTGCAGGTGTTTCCTGCCAGATTTAGTGTCTCTTCCATAACCACTTCTGTGATTTTATGAAATAGTAAAATTTTAAAGCACTCTAATTTCTTCCTGTCCTGATCACTTCATTAATTATCAAAACAGCAGAGAATATGGCTTATGAAATACAGCTGCAGGGAGGCATTCTAAGCAGCTCAGGAATCCACACAACTGCCCCACCACTACCCAGGACAGATTTGTGGTTTTCTGTACATTGTAAAACTTTAGCTCTTAACAGAAGCTACACATACAGTAACTACTCTCAACTCTTTCTTCAAGTTTTCCCCTAAATAGTTAAAGTAAACCTCAGCTCTGGACCTGTTTTCATCCTTTGCAAAGCACATAGGTTGTACTTCTTGGTTAATAAATCTTATATACTCTTTCTAAGAATTTTGTATTGAAAGAAACTTTGGTTCTTTGTAATTCCCTCAGGTGTCATTGGAACAGAAAATTACTTGGAGGCTTAAGAAATCACTGGCCAAATTGATTTCTTTTGTCTGAATGCAAACTAAATGATCAAACATTTGATGAATAAATTTATGTATATTTCTGTCTACAGGACTTGGAAAATCCACTTTTGACAGTTAATTGTTTCAACTCGCTGAGTTTTAATAATGCTGGGGAGAAAAGACTCGGGGTAAGACAGAGCTGAAAGTGCTGTGCAGGTGGCCCAGGTGGCACAGAGGAGGGTGGTGGTGGCTCCTGGCAGTGACTCTGCTGAGGTTCAGTGCTCAGGCAGGGCAGGTGCAGAGGAGATCAAAAATGGAAGGAAGGAGTTGTCTGGCTCTGGAGTGAACTGGGGTTATGAGGCCAAAAGCCTTTCCTACAGGCACACCAGATGTTCTCAAGATATTTTTATTTCTGCTTTCATGACTAGCTGCAAATGGAGTTAGAAGGAAGTTTGGCTTTTCTGCTCTTATGGAGTTCTCTGGTGTTTGCTTGACTACTGGAGATAATTTAACTGAAAATGGGTCAATGTAATTTTTGGGTGGACAAATGCTAAAAATCCTTTGGTGAGGAATGGTGCCTCTCTGTACTGCCACAAGGTTTCTCGAGGCTACTTTTGGTAATGGGTTAAAAAACAACAATTTCTCATGTAGCAACTGTTTTAAAAATGGTGCTGTAGCAAGCATGGAGGAAGGGATAATTCATGAGTGCTAATTGCTTGGCTGTTAATTTTCGTAAGTGTTGATAGAAGCAGTTCCTTAAATTAAACTTTGTTTAAAATGTATCAGGGGAAATATTCCACAATGTCGGGCCCGAAGTGAAAATTAATATGAATGCTGTGGCAATTAACACGTACTGGTTAATAGCTTTTAGCAGCATTTTGGGATGATAGTCCTTAAATACATTTTTGCATGCTGCTCTTGTTTCAGTCTTGTTTGACTGTATGTCTGCATAATCACGAACAAATGTTTTCCACAATCCCAAGTATTAAATAGCTTTACTTAAAGAAAGTAGATAAAGAACTTAAGAAAGAAGCAATACTGCTTTAATTAAAATGGAAAATGTGTAAAATAATTAATCCAGGATTAAGATCTCTGTGTGGAAAAAATGCATTTTTTTTATTTCAGTGTTTTGCCCCTAAGCTGAATTGAAAGGATTCTCAT